>NC_135810.1:46369185-46488287 GCF_964213995.1 Mustelus asterias
GAATTGGGGGGGGGGGGGGAATCGAGAGATCAGGACTGCATGGGGGGAACATCGAAGCGGGGCGGGGGGGGTATCAAGGCGAGCCTGGACAGGTCTGGGGGAAACACAGTAATGAGTTTTAACAACACCAGGTTAAAGTCCAACAGGTTTATTTGGTAGCAAATGCCATTAGCTTTCAGAGCGCTGCTCCTTCGTCAGATGGAGTGGATATCTGCTCTCAAACAGGGCATACAGAGACAAAAAATCAAGTTACAGAATACTGATTAGAATACGAATCCTTACAACTAATCAGGTCTTAAAGATACAGACAATGTGAGTGGAGGGAGCATTAGGCACAGGTTAAAGAAATGTGTATTGTCTCCAGACAGGACAGCCAGTGAGATTCTGCAAGTCCGGGAGGCAAGCTGTGGGGGTTACTGATAGTGTGACATGAACCCAAGATCCTGGTTTAGGCCATCCTCATGTGTGCGGAACTTGGCTATCAGTTTCTGCTCAGCGACTCTGCACTGTCGTGTGTTGTGAAGGCCGCCTTGGAGAACGCTTGCCCGAAGATCAGAGGCTGAATGCCCGTGACCGCTGAAGTGCTCCCCCACAGGAAGAGAACAGTCTTGCCTGGTGATTGTCGAGCGGTGTTCATTCATCCGTTGTCGTAGCGTCTGCATGGCCTCCCCAGTGTACCATGCCTCGGGACATCCTTTCCTGCAGCGTATCAGGTAGACGACGTTGGCCGAGTTGCAAGAGTAGGTACCGTGTAGATGGTGATCTCACGTGAGATGATGGCATCCGTGTCGATGATCCGGCACATTGTGCAGAGGTTGCTGTGGCAGGGTTGTGTGGTGTCGTGGTCACTGTTCTCCTGAAGGCTGGGTAGTTTGCTGTGGACAATGTCTGTTTGAGGTTGTGCGGTTGTTTGAAGGCAAGAAGTGGGGGTGTGGGAATGGCCTTGGCGAGATGTTCGTCTTCATCAATGACATGTTGAAGGCTCCGGAGGAGATGCCGTAGCCAACGCCGGCATCTCCACATCATGACTACCATCGACACCGCAAACTGCCGGTTCCAAGTGGAGAGGATCTCCAAGAAGATCGCGCATATCGACACAGACATCAAGTTTCTACAAAGATCGAACACCGGCATCTCCACATCAGGTCTGGGGGGTCAGTGATCAAGCTGTGAGTGGGAGGGGGGGTCGTAGAGCTGGCCAGCAATCGAGCTGGCCAGCAATCGGGAGGCTGACAGTGTGGGGCTACTGTGCATGCGCCAATCTCGGTGCTGACAGATCGGCGCATCTGCAGTTGCCCGCTCAGTGCTATGCTGCCGGCCTCTTCAACAGGAATAGGAATTTCAGAGTGAATCATGCTGAGGCACGCTGCAGTGTTCAGAGTGTGGGAGATTCATTTTGAAACTCCTGCTTTAAAACAATTTGATTTACTCCAGTTTTTATATGAATTTGACACTTACATTTTTTGGGGGAGAACCCCCCCTCCCTCCGCCCCCCAAACACTACAAACTTAGTCAGATATACACTTAACCACTGCACAACCAAGGAGCATATACTCCTTCAGAACTGCCAGAGTCTAAATAGATATGGTAGAAGATGCCAATGATTGGAGGTTTTCCCATTTCCATTGGGGATCAGTTGCTAAATCACTATTAAACCACCATTATCAAATATTTAGTTTGGCCTCCAGGTTGTCTGCCATCAGCTTGCATGAACCTTAGGGGACATATAACAAAAACGTTGTGACCAAATGCATTTTGGTTCAAATATCTGAATTTAGTCAAAGTTTTTGTCAGCATATATGATTGGAAAATGTAATTAAGTTTTAAAAAATCCTTCAAAGGATATTTCCAAGACTCAAATAGCCGATTTTTGCATAATATCAAATTAGTTATATGAACAGCATCTAGTTTAATTTTGATGGTGGGGAAACTTCTAGAAAGATTTCAGAACAAAATTAATAGTCACATTGGTAAATGTGGGTTAATTAAGGAAAGCCAAGATGAATTTGTTAAGGAAAAAAATCATATTTAACTAACTAGTTGAAGACTTTTTGAAGGGGCAATACAGACCACTGATGGGGCCAATACTGCTGATTTGGTGGATCATGGACATCCAAAAGGCATTTTGTTAAAGTGCGACACAACAGACATGCGAGTCAAGTTCAATCTCAAGGAATAAAAGGGAGAGTAGCAACATGGGTGCAAAATTGGTTGAATGACAGGAAACAGAGGGCCTGATTTTACCATTTTGGTTCTCAGTGCTGAATCTGGACGCAATTCAGATCCGACTTGGAAACCTGTCCTCAGGCACCCCGATATATGCACTTAGCCTGAAAAAAAATTGTGCTGTGGGCGGGGCTCATCGTGCCCGAAATGCTGCAGCTCTGATCGGAGCCTTCAACTGCGCAGTTAGAAAAAAATGAAAAACGCACCCCTGCCACATCATGCCCAGGCCAGTTAATGTTTCCCCCCACCTCCACAACATAACAGACCCACTTATCCACCCACCTTCCGCCACCCAGACCAATCGCATCTCCCTTCCCCTTTCCCCTCCATCGATCTCAGGCAGAGTGGCAACGGACCCCCCTTCCCCCTCACTCATCTCAGGCAGAGTGATCCACCCTGCCCCCTCCACCCTATAGATATCAGGCAGAGTGATCCCCCTCACCTCCACTCTGGACTCTCCCGCGCAAGGCCCCCATCTCCTCCGGACTCCGATGGCTGTGTGAGACCTCCCTCTCTCTTCCCTGTCCCCACTCATTGAGGCACTCATCCACCCCCTACCCCCCACCCCCCACCCCCTCTCCCCAGCAGCACACCTGCAAGTGCTCACTTGCCTTCCCCTCAATGCTAATAAGCAAACTTCATGGAACTTGCTGGAACGCTCTGCCAAACTGCCTGCAGCTCATCTGCCCTAACGAGGGGCAGCTCCATTAAAAACCCAAGAATGGACAGGCAGGCAGTGCAGGGAGAAAATGAGCTCACGACCAGCTCCCTGATTTTCTAAGGGTGACCTCGGGAGGCTGCTGGATGCAACAGAGGTGAGGCAGGACACCCTCTTCCCCCCAGGAGGACGCAGATCCAGGAGTGCGAATGGAAATGCGGCCTGGGAGGAAGTCACTGCCTTGGTCACTGCCAGGGCAGTGGTCCCCTGAACCGCAGAGCAGTGCTGGAAAAAACTCAATGACCTCATCCGTGCAGCAAGGGTGAGTGCTGAACCCCATTTAGCATGTTTCCCCCATATCTCCCCCAGATCCTCCCATCCCCAGCATCCTGCATGTTTCCAGCCCCTGACCCCCAAGCACCTCCTTCTTTTTCCCCCAATGAGCCCCAACTGTATTTGCCCTTTAAGGGTCACCACCTGATTCTCTACAGGAGTCATGCCACCATTTCTTTCATGGCTCCTTCTGTCTCCACAGAAGACCGAGCACAACACCCCTGAGAGGGTGAAGACAGGGGATGGTGAGCCAGACCACCGGGTCCTCACCCCCTTTGAGGAGCGGGCACTGGAGCTCTCCAGAGGAGGGGAGTCACGGGCTGTCAGTGACAGCATGGTCGGGCTGCAGTCCAGACGTGAGCACCTGTCATTCCTACATTTGCTTTGAGGTAACTTCTTGGGGGCATGCGTTTCGGGTGCAAGGGGCAAGGTGTAAAGGAGATGTACAAGGCATGTTTATTTGCACAGAGAGGGTAGTGGGTGCCTGGAGCTCACTGCCGGGGGAGGTCACGGACGCAGATACAATAGTGACCTTTAAGGGGCATCTTTACAGCTATGTGAATGGAATGGTCCCTGGAATGGGCAGCCTGGTCGCTACAGGCTTGGAGGGCCGAAGGGCCTGTTCCTGTGATGTAATTTTCTGGGTGCTTTGTTCTATGTTCAATGGAGACATGTGATTCATGTGTTTGGCATCCCGAATTCCTCTCCCTCCCTTGCACTTAACCTTGTGTCCTGTGTTGCAGGGACAGATCCGGACGCCCCAGCGCCTTCTGGACCACAGGCCCCAGCTACAGCTCCCACCTATCCTGATAACGATAGCTTGGACGAGTCCTCGGAGGATATGGGTGAAGGGACCTCCGAGGGTGGCACCGTCTATCCATCAGCTTGTACCTCAAAACTCATCATCCCAGAAACAGCACTAACTCCAGTTAGTGTTGAGCCTTCTGGGTCACTCTCAAGTGAGCATGACACATCTGCTGATGTACATCGGGTGGAGGAGGGAACATCTGAGGCCTCTGGTCCGCAGGAGCCAGCCAGAGGCGAGGACTCAGCTGGCCCCAGGCTACATACTAGTCCTCTCAGATCACTTCTCCCACAGCTGCTGGAGATGCAGCAACAGAGCCAAGGAATGCAGGAGGGGCTGACGGCCACACTGGACCAACTGTGAGGTGGCTATGGCAACACCTTCTTACTCCCCCCTTTCTGACACTGGGGCATCTCAGGGGCAGCGGGATGAAGAGGGTGTCATGGAACATCCCAGACACCTGGAAACAGGCCAGGGCCCTCAAGGTTCAGGGCCTCCGGAGGGTGCCTGCCACACGCATCACAGGCCACGGGGCAAGGTAGGCAGCTGGCCCCCTCCACCTCCGATGTATATTCTGGGGAGTCATTGAGATGTAGTGATAGGCCACATAAGGTTGGGAAATTGTAGTTGCACTGAGATGGCACGGGTGAAGGGCTGCACTAGTTAGAAATGTAAGCACCTTAATATTTTCACAAGTTATGTCACAACAGCTGATTTAAATGCCTTTATTGTAAATAAATGTTTTTTTCAACACCCACCTGCGAACAGGTTATCTCGAATATGATTTCTGCCCCATTGACGATCACCCGACGGATGCCTCATGGTGTTATCATTTGGGGAGGCCCCTCAATGCAGTGTCACTGAGAAAAGGAAGCCATTGGTGTCTCATACCCCACAAGTGATAACCTCTGTCCCCCACCCACCCCAGGGCCCTGTATGGGGGTTTCAGATCCCTTATCCACTAAACATACGTGGGCTCAGGTGCCAGCATGCATGTGGAGCTCAGGTAGGAGTGAGACTAATTTGCACCAGGGCATCATCAGAATGGTGCTTAGCGAGTCATCATCACCCTCCTGCCTGCCAAAAAACTCACAAACACAGTATCCAGGCCCACCACTCTGGTGTGACAATATGCAGGATATATAAAAGGCATTTGAGGGGGGGAATGGAATCCACAATCACCATCCCCTAGCAACTGAACCACCTGGTTATCAGAGCCTCTCTTGCTGCCCTCGCATGCCTCAGTTGAGATGTCAGCCTTCCACTGCCTGGCTGGCGTTTTCTTTCTTCTCTTCCTCCACCTCCTCCTCCTGCTGGTCATCCTCCCCAGTGACGGCCGGCTGGTCATCCTCCATGTCCTCTTCCTCCTCCAAGAGGTCACCTCGCTGCAGAGCCAGATTGTGCAAGGCACAGCACACCACCACAATGCGGGAGGAGATCAGGGGGCTATACTGGAGGGCCCCTCTAAATCGGTCCAGGCACCAGAATCTTGAGGAGCCCAATGCACCTCTCTACTGTTGCGCGGGTAGCTACATGGGCCTCGTTATAGCAGGTCTCCGCCTCAGACACGGGCCTCCGCACAGGCGTCATCAGCCATGTCCAAAGCGGGTAACCCATATCACCCAGGAGCCACCCCTGCAGCCTGGGCTCCTCAAATGCATCTGGGATGTCCGAGCTCCTGACAATGAAGCTGTCATGCACGCTATCTGGTTGTCTGGCGCAGATTTGCATGATGGTCATATTGTGGTCACACACGATTTGTGCATTCAGGGAGTGGAACCCCTTCCTATTAACAAATCTTCATGGATTCTGTAGGGAGGCCTTGAGGGCGACGTGAGTGCAGTCAATTGCCCCCTGCATATTCAGCATCCCCGCAATTGCAGCGAACCCTGCAACCTTGGGTTTTCTGATGGGCCTGGTGTGGGTTAAATTTGATGTACTGCCCAGCCTGAACATACAGGGTTTCAGTGACCTGCTTGACACAGGTGTGCACTGAAGACTGGGAGATGCCACAGACATCTCCGCTCAGGCTCTGGAAAAAAACAGTCACATAGAGGTTCAGAGTGGCCGTCAATTTGACAGCCACCTAGAGTGGGTGCACCCCTCCTCCCCCCCCCCCCCCCCCCCCGCCCTCCTCTAGGTGCCAGGTCCTGCAACAGGTTGCACAGGTTTTGCACTGTTTCCTTTTGGAGTCGGAGACGTCGGCGGCATATGGTGTCCGACGTCTCCTCGAAGGACACTCGTGTATGTAACTGCCAGGGTCTCTGCTCCTGCCTTCTCCTATGCCCCCACTCTGGGTGAATGGTGGCCACCTCCTGCCTCTGGTGGTCCTCTCCTCTGGTCCTGCAAGTGGTACAGCCCGGGCCTCCTGTGCCTGCAATTCTCCCTCCAGTTCCTCCTCCTCAGCTCCAGCAGCAACCAAAAGAACAGCAAGATCGATTGGTTGCATCACAAAAGCCATCTCATCACTCTGAAAGGGGGGTGGGGGGGGGGAGGTGGAGATTAACAAATGTGGAAGTCATGCAACACTGCTTGCCCCTAGCACATCAGAGCCCCCCACCCCTCAATTCCCCCAGTTACATGCTCCCCACAATCACAGAGCCCCCATACCCCCCAACTACATGCTCCCCACAATCACACAGCTCCTTGCAATGTTGAGAGACTGCAGCAGTGCTATCTGCAAGGGCTTTGTGCACATCCTTCAGCTGGGCGTGAGCTGAATGTGTTAGGACCCAGCAGCACTCCAAGACCCAAGGTCAATGCTGAGCCTCGGGTCCATGCTGCAAGACAGATATTAGAGACCCTGCAGAGCAACAGCCTCCCCTCCCCCACACACACACACTCGCAGAGCATTCACCAAGCCAAGACAGAAATGGCCGCAACAACAGGACACCTGTGAGTCGCAGAGAGCCATCAGACGCCATTCACTTACCTCCTCACTAACCCTCACTGATGAAGCGCCCGAATCAGAGTTATACTGAGCATGTCCGTTTCGCGCTGATTTCGGATTGGCGAACACAGTGGTAAAGGGGGAAGTGCTGGTAAAGTTGGGCGGGCAGCCTATTAATTCAATTTAAATGCATGCAAATGCATTTAAATCGCCGTTGCGCCCGTTTCGGATGCGATTCGGATCGCGGCCATTTTCAGGCCTTGGTAAAGTGGGCATCTGCGTGGACGTGGGCACGGATCATGATAATGGTCTCACGCCCGACTTTACCAAGTTTTTGCGCCGTAAAATCTCATCCCAGAGTGTAGCGGGTTAATAGATGTTTATCAAGCTGGAGGAAGGCTTGTAATGGAGTTCCCAAGGGTCAATGTTGGGATACTTGCTCTTTCTTATATATGTTAATGACTTAGACTTTGATGTAGAGGGCACACTTTCAAAATTTGCAGATGACACAAGACTTGAAGACATTGTGAACTGTGAGGATCGTGTCGAACTTCAAAATAATATAGACAAGTTGGAGGAATGGGTGGACAAGTGACAGATGAAGTACAATGTAGAAAAATGTGAAGGGATTCGTTTTGGTAGGAGGAACATGTAGGGACAATATAAGAAAGGACAGAATTCTAAATGGGGTGCAGGAGCAGAGAGACCTGGTGTATATGTACATAAGTCATTGAATGTGGCAAGACAGATTGCGAGCATAGTTAATAAAATATACAGTATCCGAGGTTTTATTAGTAGGAACGTGGAGTACAAGAGCAAGGTTATTTGAACTTGTGTAAGGCTCTAGTTTGACCTCAGTTGGAATATCGTATCCCGTTCTGGAAGTTGCAACTTTAAAAACTTGAAAGCATTAGAGAGTTCAGAAGAGATTTACAAGAATGGTTCCTGTGATGAGAAAATTCAGTTACAAAGATGGATTGGAGAAGCTGGAGCTATTTTCCTTGGAGAAGAAAAGGCTGAGTGTAGATTTGATGGAGGTAATCAAAATCATATTCCCACTCATAAAAGGATTATTAATGAAAGGACAAAGATTTAAAGTAATCAGCAAAAGATGCAAATGTGACCCAAGGAAAAGTTTTTTCAGGCAGCGGATGGTTAAGCTTGGAATGCACTGCCTCAAAGTAGGGTGCAGGCAGTGCATTCAATTCAGGTATTCAAAAGGGAATTAGATTGGTATCCGAAAAGGAATAATGTGTGGGATTACAGGGAGAAGGCATGGGATTGCTACTTGGTAAATTGATCATTCAGAGAGTTGGTCTGGACACATCAGGCCAGATGACCTCCTTCTGTGCTGTAACAACTCTTGTGAATCTGTCAAACTGTGAAAAATAGTCTTGTATCATGAAATGACTTCTGAATGCACATCAATTCAGGACAGATAGTGCAACTCAGAAATTTGGTCGGTCTCCTGGCTTCATTACAGAGGAAGGTATGAGAACATGATGTTACACAGGTAACAGTCTGCAACTGGCCACCCACAGTATAAATTTGCCTCAAGTTATATCTTCACACCTAACAGGAGCTACTCCAACAATAAAGTGTTTTACGGAAATATACTCAAAATACCCAAGTCTTCAGAGCATATTATGTTGGGGACTTTGTTATTTAAAAATTGAAGCTTTTGAGATGACCTTGGGGTCTCCAAACCATTTCTCTATGCTGGGAATTGATTACTTGTGCATGGCTGATGGGAAAGAGCAGGCATAGCTTTTATTTTCATTCAGTTGTTGATTGTATAATTTGACACTCTCCCTGTGGTGAAGAAAATGTGTTGCAAGTTCAATAATCTCAGATGTGGAAGGGATTGGCTGGTGACAAAGCATTTGGTGTTTTACCTCATGTAGCTGGTCTGTAATGCAGTCTGCAAATTGATAGAAGTCTCCTCCCTGATGACTGTTAAAGGTCTTAAGCAAAATGGATTCAACAATCCCAACGCAGTTCCCAATGACCATGAATTAACAGCATGCAGCTTCTCTACAACAATAAATTATTTTGCTTTTAGTGGTTTGTTCCTTACATTTAAACTCACTAAAGCTAATTAAGACATCCAAAAAAAAAGATTTGGTGAGCATATAGTTTTATATTCAGTTCATTGCACAGACACAGAAAATATATTCAACATGGAGCTGTTAAAAAATAAATACACGTTTGAAGCAAAGAAGAGCTTTATCTGCATGCTTCATCTAAAAGATGAAAAATGTAAAATGTTAATGAAGTGTGACAGTATTTTATGGTGTCTAATGTGCAGCAGAATTGTAGCTCTATTAAACACTATATATTTACTTCAGTTAGGTAATGTTCTAATTAACTATCAGTTAGACAACCAGTTGAATGACTCCTGCGGGTTCTTTGGGGGATGTTTGTGATAAATATGCAATTGTGACTAAATATTTGACAGTCCATTACAATATGTAAAGCTTCAAGGAATCAGTGTGGTGTTTTACTGGCAGCACATCAGAGAGTCAAGAATAAAGGATGTAAAAGCTGCACATTTCAATTAATCATTTTACAATGAAGTGACTCTATAATGCTGTATTGTAGGAACTTGCTTCTCTTGACTTGACAACACAGTTTCAGCATATTTATTTTAATTGGGAACAATATAAGTAGTTGAGATACAGAGATGGCACACTGCTTTTTAATGTCAGAGCTTTGAACTGTTCTGATGTACATGTACAACAAAATCCTGCATACAATTACAGAATTTACCTTTTATCCTATTTACTGCTTTAGTGACTGGAAACTAGTGTCCAGTGGTGTACCACAGGGATTTATGTTGGGTCCCCTATTATTCATCATTTATATAAATAACAAAGATGAGTATGTGGGGGGTAAGAGTATGTTTGCGGATTGGCCAAGTGGTTAACAGTGAGGCTGAGTAAATTGGGCTACAAGAAGATATGGGCAGCACGGTGGCACAGTGTTAGCACTGCTGCCTCACAGTGCCAGGGACCCGTGTTCTATTTTGGCCTCGGGTGACTGTGTGGTTTGTTCTCCCTGTGTCTGTGTGGGTTTCCTCTGGGTGCTCCGGTTTCCTCCCACGTCCAAAAATGTGCAGGTTAGGTTGATTGGCTATGCTAAATTGCCCTTAGTGCCAGAGGGGCAACAGGGTAAATAGGTGGTTACAGGGATAGAGCTTGGGTGGGATTGTTGTCAGTGTAGGCTCAATGGACCAAATGGCCTCCTTCTGCACTGTAGGATTCTATGATATAAATGGAATGGTCAAATGGGCAGATAGAATTTAACTCTGAAAAGTAAAAGCTGATACACTTTGGAAGGAGTAATTTGACAAGGAAGTATTCAACGAATGGCATGACACCAGGAATTCTGTGGAACAAAGGGACCTTGGTGTGTTTGTTCATAAATCTCTGAAGTCAGAAGGGCGGGGGGGGGGGGGTGAAAAAGGCAGATGGGACACTTGCCTTTATCAATCAAGGCATAGATTAGAAAAGCAGGGAAGTCACGTTGAACTTGTATAGAACTTTGGTAAGGCCACAGCTGGAGTAGTGTGTTTAACTCTGGTCTAAACCACATTGTAGAAAGGATGTGATTACACTGAAAGGGGGGCAGAGGATATTCACCAGGATGCTGTCTAGGATGGAACATTTAAGTTATGAAGAGAGGTTGGATAGGCTTGGGTTGTTTTCATTGGAGCAGAGAAGACAGAGGGATGACCTGATTGAGATATACAGGATTATGAGGGGCATGGACAGAGTGGATAGGAAACAGCTATTCTCCTTAGTTGAAGGGTCAGTCACGAGGAACATAGGTTCAAGGAGAGGGTTTGGGGGAATGTGAGGAAAAGCCTTTTTAACAGCAGGTGGTGATGATCTGGAATGCACTGCCTAGGAGGGTGGTAGAGGTGGGTTGCCTCACATCCTTTAAAAAGTACTTGAATGAGCACTCGGCATTTCATAACATTCAAGGCTATGGGCCAAGTACTGGTAAATGGGATTAGTTGGGAGGTCATGTGTTTCTTGCGTGTCAGTGCAGACTAGATGGGCTGAAGGGCTTCTTCTGCATTGTATGATTTTATGATATCAACAAGCTCCCTCAAAACAGCAATGTGAGAATGACCATATGACCAGTTTTAGTGATTGAGCTGGTAGAGGAAAAAATATTGGCCAGGATACCAGAATTCCCCTTCCCTTTTCCGAATCTTCCTCTGGGATCCAGGCCTTCATTGAGACACTACATCCAACAGTGTTGCACACCATCAGTGATTGGAAGTGTTAGCCTAGATAGAATCATAGAATCCCTACTGCAGAAGAAGGCCATTCGGCCCATCAAGTCTGCACAAACCACAATCTTACCCAGGCCCTATTCCCGTAATCCCACGTATTTACCCTGCTAATCCCCGAACACTGGGGTTAATTTAGCATGGCCAATTAACCTAATCTGCACATCTTTGGAGTGTGGAAGGAAACCAGAGTACCCAAAGGAAATACACACAGACATGGGGAGAATGTTGAAGTTTGCTGAAGTTTTTGGGTTGGGGCTAAGTTTCCGCTTTGGGTGCAATCAGGAAATTGTGCTAACAATACCTCCAAATAGCACTGATAAGGTGACTCAGACAGGGATCATAGAATCCCTACAGTGCAGAAGGAGACCATTCAGCCCATCGAGTCTGCACCTACCACAATCTCGCCGAGGCCCTATACGTGTAATCCCTCATATTTACCCTGCTTATCCCACTAACACTAGGGTTAACTTAGCACGGACAATTAACCTAACCCGCACATCTTTGGAGTGTGGGAGGAAACCAGAGCACCCGAAGGAAACCCACACAGACATGGGGAGAATGTGCAAGCTCCACACAGACGGTGACTCGAGGCCGGAATTGAACCTGGGTCCCTGGCACCGTGAGGCAGCAGTGCTAACCACTGTGCCACCGTGTCATGTTTTTGTGTAGTGAGACTCCCATAAATGTCAACATCCCATTTGTCTTTTTTTATTACATGCTGCACCTGCATACTGACTTTCTGCAATTCATGAACATAGACACCCCATGGGCCAAATATTGGCCCATTCTCCTAGCTTATCTATATCCATCTGTAGAATCTTTATATCTTCTTCACTGCCTGCATTTGCACCTATTTTAGTATCATCCGCAAATTTTGCTATATTGCTACACTCTGTACCTGCTCGCAGACCATTTATATGCTTTGTTACACAGTAAGACTGCACTACTCTATGCAAATAACTGACTTGAGGCGAATATAGTTCATGATAACTACCTTCTTCACTTTCCACCCTCCCACTTTACATCATGTACAGTAGGGGGATTGAGAGGAACTTGTGTTCACGGTCGGAGCTTCCACACTAATAGACTTCCGATCGATTGAAAACCAAGGAATGTTACTGCTTCTGCACACAAAAGCCATTAACCTTTACTGAACCTAATAAACGATATAACAGATGAAGGACAAGTTGACACCGTGCCGTTCTTTGAGATGGTTTCTGCGTTACTTCACTGATTCGCACCGGGGGAAAAATACAGTATGCTACTCAAGCAAATGTACTTTTCCTAGAGAAAAAATAAAGTGGCATTTGGGATTTTTCCCTTGAAAGAATTTGAGGTTTTCCTTTTGAATTTAAAATGCAGACCATAACAAAAGAGCGTGTGTGTAACAAGAGTCTGATGGATAAAAAAGGCAAAGCTGGTTACCACGAGGGAATCTCTCATTGATCTGTCGGCATTAGTTACTGCTACGAAGGTCACTGTTGTTGTGGATAAATAAAAGAACACACCCAAAAGATCAGATACATCTGAAAACATCACAACTGTTTCTGTGTTCCAATGACTGTAGTGAGAGTCACAATATAGAATATAAAAAGAAAATTTTATTTTTTGTTTTGGCTTTCCCCGGTGGCTTCTCTGTTCTGATATAAGGGACAGCGCATAGACGCAAAAATAACTGTTAACACGTTTAAATCACTTCTACTTTTGCCATGGCTTGCAGCCCAGGGCCCGTGCAGAATATAATGCTCCCATCTAGTAAATACTCAGCTCACTCTGGCAAATGTCCCAAATCGTGTATTTCATTTTCAAACCATGGCATTTTCCTGAAGTGCCTTGTATAGCCACCCCCGCCCCCCACCTCGATGCCGTCCCAATGCTCAGGAATGGTAACAAGAAGATAATCTCCTTTTGTTCGTATTTTACATCTGAGTGACAAAAGTATTCTCGGCAGGGTTTCAGGCACTGGAGAGTCCCATCTGACGCCCCCTTTGAAGGAGCTCCAACAAACGCCTCTCGCTCCGCTCGCGTGTCCACCCTCGGCCCCCATTGAAGACAAGAGTGCTGCCAGAGAGCCAAATGTCCCTGTCGCCGAGTCACAAATGGTCACAAAACCAGCAAACACCAACTGATCCTGCTAGATTAAAATGAACACAAACAATGGCGTGATCGTGATTTCTGATTGCCAGAACCAAATATAACTTTCAGCAAGGGAAAGGCATCAGTTCCTTATGCCCCGAGACCCAATCTCAGGTTTAATCTGCAACCTAGAGTGGGTTAGGCAGACCATCTAATAGACAGGAACAAGATTATGATTTAGCTTTGTTCACTTTTTTGCACAGCATTTTAATTTCCTTTAATAGTTGTGATTTTTAATAAAGGGAGTCTATTATAAAATTGTTATTCTTCTGTTGATGACACGCGGCAGCATTATTTTCTAAATGGCATACACTCAACTGATAAGAGTCACGAACCGGACTACTTCTGTCTTGGAATGCGCCAAGCCTTATCCTGCTGTGAGTTGATCATTAAGATGGTTAATCATACAATCGGTTAACACAATTGGGTTTGTGAACAATTAACAATTTGTCCACCTCCTATATTGTAACAGATGGGGTATAAAGACCTCCTCGGCGCCCAAAATATACACACATATGGAATAGCGACCACCAGGGTCACCCCCATAAACTCGACATGTTCAGATCAAACTGATTTCGCTCCGGGCGAGAAATTAAAATGTGGATGGAACCTGGGTTCTGATCATCAAAATGTATTTCAAATCTCCATCTCCTTCCCCATTCTTATTCTAATACTTAGGGCATAGTTTGCATTACATAATTAATGTCCTCGATCTGGTTGTTATTATTATAACTGATTTTGTGCCGATTAGTTCATATATTAGGAAAAGTTGCCGTCGTTCTCGGTAAGGACACTAGCAGGTCATCGGGACTTTTACAGAGGGTTAATATCTTGGATCGAAGCCTTTCCCAGACTTCTTTTAATCGGACCTCAAACGAGACCGCTGCTTTTCTTTGGTTGTCCCGGCTTGTTCCAAGCAATATTTGAACCTCGTCTTAACGAGATTTTGTACCATGGCTCATTAAACACTTAAAATCTGACTGAATATGAACATTAGAAAAAGTGTAATTCAATTTTGTTACAGCTAAGTAGTATTAAAACTTCAATCACTCTTCAAGCTACATGACCCATTTTGTTGACAGCCATAAGCGTTTTATTACCTTCACAATCACACTCTATAGAACGCCTTGAATGCAACTAACCATTCACTGTCTAAAATCGCTTTAAAAAGATTATAAGCTTTGCGTTGCTGGTGATACTCGGTACAATTTAAAAGGAGGTTTTTTAAAACTCGGAATCCTAGCAATTCCAATACAGGCGTCATGTTAAAGAAAACTCCAACTTCTGTCGAATCAGAAATTCTTTATTGTAACTGTAGTTTCAGGAATGCAGGTAGTAACATTACAGCAATAAAACTAAGTTAGTACAAATCAAAAATCAGCACAAATAATGTATGCAGAGGGAAACAACCCGAAATAAAATCTCCGAAAGTAGTGGTAAGTAATTGGTTCTGATCATCAGCAAACACAAATACACCAAATATGTAAAGCTTAGACAGTCCTGACAGCGAGTGTAAAATATATTGGGAAATAAACTAAAATATAATGGTTTTCAGCGAACTGAAGAACTTTAAGATCGGGGAAATTTGCTTTAAAGTAGCTCTAGAGTAACTGAGTCTGATGAGCAAGTGGCACTGTGCAGCAAAGTTACTTTTTATTTTCAAAATGTTGCCAAAACTAAGACAAAAACAAAAAGTTCATTATGAAAACAAGACTCCTCGTCAATGCTCAACATTTGGGATTTACTGCTATAAAAATATTTGTCCTCAGTTTGTTGGGGCGAGTTAAGTTGCAAATGTCCCAAATGTCAAAGACAACTTTTGCTCGCCTTTGGGAGGAGAGGATTGGCTAGTGACTTTCTTATTTGCACGCAATCGCCAATAAAACGGCCTGAGGCACTGGGTACCATTCACTGAAGGTATTTCAGTGTCAGCTTAATACTCTGTTTGACAGGGGTTATAGTGGCAAAGGTTAGCTCTCGGTGCGCCAAAAGTTGGTGAATTTTTTTTATTTAGTGAGATTCAAAAGTTGCGAAGATGACTTTGGAAAGAAGTAGAGGCAAGTTTGCAGCTCCAGTCTGCAGTCACTTTCTCCACCTCTGCTCCCTGCTTCTTGTACTTCTTGCTCCGACGAGCGAGAGCAAGACGGCCAAGTATTTCACCTACGAGGAAGAATTGCCCGGCACCGTGATCGGAAACCTGGCCGCAGATTTGCAGCTAAACGCGGCCGCTGGCGGCCCGAGCGGCTTCCGATTGATGCAAAAGTCCAACAGGTCCCTGGTGCAAGTTGGGGAAAGGGACGGGGAGCTGACGGTCGGGGAGCGCATTGACCGAGAGCAGCTGTGCCAGCAGCGGCAGCCCTGTCTGCTCGTCTTCGACGTGGTGAACTTCTCCCGGGAGAAGTTCCTCCTCATCCATGTGGAGATCGAGGTGAAGGACATCAACGACAACGCCCCCGAGTTCCCGCAGCCGGAGATGGCGGTGGAAATCTCCGAGAGCTCGCCGCTGGGGACCCGGCTGCCCCTGGAGCCGGCGCTCGATGCCGACGTGGGCGCCAACTACCTGCAACTTTACCAAGTGTCGGCCAACAGTCACTTCGAGCTGGAGGTGCAGAGCCGGGCGGACGGGGTGAAATGCGCCCAGCTGGTGCTGCTCCGCCAGCTGGACCGGGAGACGGAGAGCGAGTTGAGGCTGGAGCTGAGAGCTCAGGATGGAGGCAGGCCGCCCCGGACAGGGAGAGCCGAGCTCCGGGTGCGGGTGCTGGACGCCAACGACAACCGGCCGGCCTTCGAGCAGAGCTCCTTCGTGGTGGAGCTGGATGAAGACGCGCCGCCGGGCTCGCTGCTGCTGCAACTGGAGGCCGTGGACCCGGACGAAGGGCCGAACGGCGAGGTGCTGTACGGCTTGGGGCCCGCGGTGCCCGCCGACGTGCGGCGCCTCTTCCGCCTGGACGCGCAGTCCGGCCGCTTGACCCTGGAGGGGCCGCTGGACCACGAGAGCCGCCAGAGCTTCGAGCTGGACGTGGAGGCTCAGGACCTGGGCGCCAAGCCGAGCCGGAGCGGCTGCAAGGTCACCGTCCGCGTCCTCGACATCAACGACAACGCGCCCGAGATCAGCATCACCCCCATGGCCTCCAGCGGCTCCGGCCTCGCCGCCTACATCACCGAGGCGGCGGCCAAGGGCAGCTTCGTGGCGCTGGTCAGCACCTCGGACCGGGACTCGGGCGCCAATGGGCGCCTCTCCTGCACTCTGTCCGGACACCGGCACTTCGAGCTGCGGCCGGCCTACGGCAGCTCGCACATGATCGTGACGGCGGCGGCGCTGGACCGCGAGCGGGAGGCCGAGTACAACCTGACGCTGGTGGCCGAGGATCAGGGCCCGGCGCCGCGCAAAACCATCCGGCCCTACACCATCCGGGTGGGCGACGAGAACGACAACGCGCCCTCCTTCTCCCGCAGCGTGTACCGGGTGTCGCTGCTGGAGAACAACCCGCCCGGGGCCTACATCGCCACCGTGCTGGCCCGCGACCCCGACCTGGGCGCCAACGGCCGCCTCACCTACCGCCTGCTGGAGCCGCCCTCCGCCCGGGGGCTGGCCACCGTGGACCCGGCCAGCGGAGCCATCTACGCGCTGCGCTCCTTCGACCGCGAGTGTGTGCGGGAGGCCGAGCTGCGGGTGGAGGCGAGCGACGGCGGCTCCCCGGCGCTCAGCAGCTCGGCCACCGTCAGCCTGAGGATCGGCGACCGCAACGACAACGCGCCGCGCGTGACGCAGCCGCTGCCAGGCAACGGCTCGGCCGCCGACGTCATCGCGCTGCCCGCCCGCGCGCCCGCCGGCTACCTGGCAACGCGCGTGCGCGCCAGCGACCCGGACCAAGGCCTGAACGCCCGGCTCAGCTACCGGATCGTCAGCGGGGAGCAGGCCGGACTCTTCAGCATCCGCCCGGACACCGGAGACCTCTACCTGGGCCGCCCGCTCGCCGCCGCGGCCGCCACCGGGCCCCTGCGCCTCATCGTGGCCGTGAGTGACAGCGGGCGCCCGCCCCTCTCCGCCACCGTCTCTCTCAGCTTCACAGCGGCGGCAGAGGCCGAGCCTCCCGGAGGCGGCGCTTTGCTGGGCCCGGGGAAGCGGAGCTGGGACACGTCCTTCATCATCATCGTGGTGCTGGCGGGCGGCTGCGTCGCCTTGCTGATGGCCATCATCGGCGTGGCGGCGACGTGCAACCGAGGCGGAAAATCGGTGAAAGCGCCAGGGCTCCGAGTCCAGGGCCACCTGCTCCGGGAGGAAGGCGACAAGCCGGCGAGGAGCAGCGAGCCGGCAGCGGCGGACTTGCGGCCAAATTCGTCTCCTTCGCCGGCGACAAATGAACTAGTAGTTGACGGAGCTTCAAACTGCGAAGACATGAGAGAGGGCGTCTGTCCGCTTGAAGCAGACCCGAAACAAACTGGCATCACTGGGGAGGTAATTGAGATTGAACCAGTAACAGGCAAACCTTAAACCGTTCCAGACACGCCTCCAACTGCGAATAATCATAGAATCCCTCTAGTGCAGAATGAGTCCATTCAGCCCTTCGAGCCTGCATTGACAACAATCCCAACCAGGTCCCATCCCCCTAACCCCACATATTCACCATGCCAATCCCCTTGACATTAAGTAGCAATTTACCATGGCCAATCAACCTTATGTGGAGATGCCGGCGTTGGACTGGGGTAAACACAGTAAGAAGTTTAACAACACCAGGTTAAAGTCCAACAGGTTTATTTGGTAGCAAAATCAACCTTACCCACATATCTTTTGTAAGGTGAAATTTGGAGTAATGGTATCTTGCCCCTAATGCACAAAGCACCACAATAAAATATTATGATTGGGTTTGTGCTAGACCTTGTTTAAACTAACTGTTCTTTTAAAAAGCCACATTTTAGAGAAAGAGATTATATTTATTTTCAGTATGTCCCAGAGTGCTTTACCACCAATTGAATGGTTACAACGCAAAAGGCCATTTGGCTCATCACATCTGTGCTAGCACTTGGAGGAAGCAATTTACCCAGTGCCACTCAGTCTTATTTCCACCTTTTAGTCTTGCAAATGTTTCTTTCTCAGAAAATTATCCAATTCCATTTTGGATATCTGTATTGATTCTACCCCCCCCCCCCCCCCCCTCCCCCCTCCAACGCACTCTCAGGCAGTGTCTTTGCAATCCTAACCATCCGCTACTGAAAATTTGCTTCCTCATGCCACCACGTTGTAAATTAGGAAACCTGGCAGTTTTTTACCCCACACCACGATCCCAAAAACAGTAATGTGATAATTAGATAAACTATGTTTTAGTGATGTTGATTGAGGGATAAATATATTGGGAAAGCAGAAAGTAAAGGGTTGTAATTCTGGGAAAAGATAGAATCCGGTAATCATGCTCAACCTGATGAAGTTGTTGCGAGCAACATAGTGACATTTGCACAATAACATTTTTCAATGTGAATCATATTGGAAGGCCAAGGAATCTATTTTGCAGTAACAGAGCAGTGCAGGGAAATTTTGTTCAATAACACTCATGAAGCCAAAGTATAAAGTCAATACTTCCTTCTATTAATTGGCAATGTTATTATAGATTAAATGGATCTTGGGTAGCAGTGCAACATGGTCAAGAGTGAATTGACAGCCCATTTTACACGTTGCCAATGAGAGCTGCAACTCAAAATTGAATGGGGTGTGTGTGTTAAACAATCTGCTGATTTTTCCATCACCGGTTTTACACTTCTGCCCAAGATCATTTAACTTCCAGTGTATTCTGCAGTCCAAGTATAAAGTGATTTCACTGGGGTGTCTCAATAGTATTGGAGTACTTTTGTATTGTAACTTTGACAGGATTCTGATCCGAATCCAGTTGGAAGCAATGGGTGGTACCCAGACAAAATGCCTTGGGTTTAGTTCCTGCAAGATGTCACACTTAGTTTAACATTTTCTCAAGATGCTTCTAACTTGAGAGCTATATACGTGGAGATCTTTCTTGGTTGGAGACTTTCAGTTGGAAGCCAAGCAATATAAATGGGGTCAGTCTCAAAGTGTTGTCACTTGAGTCAAAAAAGATTCATCCTTAAGCTGACAAATAGCTCAGAGTTTTCAACGGCCTTTCGTTCTACTTGCATTGCCCTCGTAGACTTTGAGGTTTTGATCCGGGACATAGTGTGATTAAAAAGTCATTTTGGTCCAAAACGCTCTATTGGGGATCTCTGACTTGTGTGAATAGTGGAAGCATCTCTGTTTCTCCTTTACCAATCAGATTAAAGAATGGTTAATTGAGCAGCAGAGTGTGAAACAGAAGTGCAAGGAAGAACAGTGAATTCACTACAGAGAGGGATTAGAAAATTGGAATTAAGAAAGCAAGAGAGATAAGACAGACAAAAAAACTCTAACTAAAGATTGAAGGTATGAGATTCCACTGTTGTAAAGTTAACCTTCGGTGCCAGAGAGATTGTTTGGCTGTCATTAATTCATACCACATCATTAAAAGGGTACTTAGACTGGGATGGACAAATCCTAACTTCAGACTAGTTTAGTGTAAGTATCACAAGTCCAGTAACTTCACCCTTTTCCAAGCAGTTCAATGCTGAATCTGTGTGATTCCAGTATATCAAGGCTTCTGGTAAAGCAGGGCAGCTCCAACAACAACTTTTGAATTTCCACATTTAACGGCACATAACTGGTGCTGAAAATTGCTGTCCAATTTACACTTCAATAAAAGTGTGCACCGATAACCTCACCATTATTTGTACCACCAAATTCCAGGCTATTATTGCAGTTTTCAAAATTACTTGTTCTTTGTTATTTTGAATGACGAGGGTAAGATTAGGGCCAGTCAAGGACAGGAGTGGGAAGTTGTGCGTGGAGTCTGAAGAGATAGGAGAGGCACTAAATGAATACTTTTCATCGGTATTCACACTGGAGAGGGACAGTGTTGTTGAGGGGAGTACTGAGATGCAGGCTGTTGGACTGGATGGGATTGATGTTCATAAGGAGGAGGTGTTAGCAATTCTGGAAAGGGTAAAAATAGATAAGTCCCCTGGGCCGAATGGGATTTATCCTAGGATTCTCTGGGAGGCTAGAGAGGAGATTGCAGAGCCTTTGGCTTTGATCTTTGTGTCGTCATTGTCTACAGGAACAGTGCCAGAAGACTGGAGGATAGCAAATGTTGTCCCCTTGTTCAAGAAGGGGAGTAGGGACAACCCTGGTAATTATAGACTGGTGAGCCTTACTTCTGTTGTGGGCAAAGTATTGGAAAGGATTATAAGAGATAGGATTTATAATCACCGAGAAAGGAATAATTTGATTAGGGAGTAGTCAGCACGGTTTTGTGAAGGGTAGGTCGTGCCTCACAAACCTTATTGAGTTCTTTGAGAAGGTGACCAAAGAGGTGGATAAGGGTAAAGCAGTTGATGTGGTGTATATGGATTTCAGCAAAGCGTTTGATAAGGTTCCCCATGGTAAGATTTTACAGAAAATACGGACACATGGGATTGAGGGTGATTTAGTGGTTTGGATCAGGAATTGGCTAGCTGTAAGAAAACAAAGAGTGGTGGTTGATGGGAAATATTCAACCTGGAGTTCAGTTACTAGTGGCGTACCGCAAGGATCTGTTTTGGAGCCACTGCTGTTTGTCATTTTTATTAATGACTTGAATGAGGGCGTGGAAAGATGGATTAGTAAATTTGCGGATGACACTAAAGTCGGTGGAGTTGTAGACAGTGCGGAGGGAAGTGGCAGGTTACAGAGGGACATAGATAAGCTGCAGAGCTGGGCTGAGAGGTGGCAAATGGAGTTTAATGCGGAAAAGTGTGAGGTGATTCACTTTGGAAGGAGTAACAGGAATACAGAGTACTGGGCTAATGGTAAGATACTTGGTAGTGTGGATGAACAGAGGGATCTGGGTGTCCATGTGCATAGATCCCTGAAAGTTGGCACCCAGGTTGATAGGGTTGTTAAGAAGGCGTACGGTGTGTTAGCTTTTATTGGTAGAGGGATTGAGTTTCGGAGCCAGGAGGTCATGCTGCAACTGTACAAAACTCTGGTGCGGCCGCATTTGGAGTATTGCGTACAGTTCTGGTCGCCGTATTATAGGAAAGATGTGGAAGTGTTGGAAAGGGTGCAGAGGAGATTTACCAGGATGTTGCCTGGTATGGTGGGAAAATCGTATGAGGAAAGGCTGAGGGGCTTGAGGTTGTTTTCGTTAGAGAGAAGAAGGTTAAGAGGTGACTTAATAGAGGCATACAAGATGATCAGAGGATTAGATAGGGTGGATAGTGAGAGCCTTTTTCCTCGGATGGTGTTGGCTAGCACGAGGGGACATAGCTTTAAATTGAGGGGTGAGAGATATAGGACAGATGTTAGAGGTAGGTTCTTTACTTGGAGAGTAGTAAGGGCGTGGAATGCCCTGCCTGCAGCAGTGGTGGACTCGTCAACGTTGAGAGCGTTCAAGTGGTTATTGGATAAACATATGGATGATATTGGAATAGTGTAGATTAGAGGGGCTTTAGATTGGTACCACTGGTCGGCGCAACATCGAGGGCCGAAGGGCCTGTACTGTGCTGTAATGTTCTATGTTCTATGCTGGAACAGATGAACAATCAGATTGGGCTATTCAGCCCTGAGGTGATTGCACCATTCCAGTCCGTCATAGCCAATCTCCGTCTGCATGCCCTTTTTCACTAATTCTTGACCCTTTAAACCTTTTCCTAACTTAAATCTATTTTCAATTTTGAAAGCTCCAAAATCTACACCCTTTTGAGGAAAGAGTTCCAGATGTCTACTATCCTTTTAATGTGGAAAAATTGTTTCTAGACTTTGATCCTGAATATCCCGGCTCTAATTTCACTCGTTGCTTTATAATCGAACAAGATATAAATGTAGGAGAGCCATCGCCCTTATTACAAACGTAACAGGATTTACAGTATTTAGCAGCTGGACTTTTCATTAATACACATTTCAGAATTAAACTCTAGTAACTATACGATAAGGTTACATAAAAGTGAAAATGAGCACCACCCAATGAACTAAGTACCATTTGTTATGAATGCCTCATTCAATAACTAAGTACTTAAAGCTCCCAACAGCAAAAGAGTTGGAAATGACAATTGATGGAAAGTCACACGGTTCCATTGTGTGATCACTGATCTGTGCACAGCATGAGTGTGTGTTTTGAACAATGAGTTTGTCAGTTCTGTTCATGTGCATCTCGTATGGAAGTAATCATTTCTACATTTAATTCAGCACAAATACTATGATTTCACAGTCACAGGAACTAACTTATAATAATTAAACTATATTTTGAGTAATTGTATAAATTAAGTAATTATAATAATTCAGTGCTCAGTTTTATTTTCTTTGTTGTAGAGCTTTATGCCAGAGCCTGGTCTCAATCATGGAACCTTCTATGCAGTTGCCATTCACCAAGATAGAAAGTAAGTAGAGTATTCCAGTTTGTGATTAATTTGATTTGCATTTGTAGGCATTCCATATAATCTAGAAATTATGATTTTAAAAAATACCAGAATTTGTTTTTCCCTCCAACTTCATTAAAAACATGGAATCTTTTAATCTACAGTGTTCTTTTAAAAGAAGAAAATATTGAATGGTTTCTTACCCTTCCATTGCAGGATACTTGCACACCCTGGTCAAGATATATTTAGTGGAAAAGACAGTGGAAAAGGAGACAGTGACTTCAATGATAGTGATTCTGATATAAGTGGTGATGGAGTTCGAAAAGGAAGTACACCTATTGACCAAAGACAGAATGGTAAACAATCTGCAATTAATCATGATCACAAAATTGTGACTTTGATTTGAAACTAATTTCATATATCTGAATGTTTCATTAATATAAATTATTTTCTATGGCAAAATTCAAGCTTACAATTTAATTAGTGATTGAAACACTTGAAGTCCTGGATAATTTTTATCCTTCTGTTGCATTTTAGGTCTGTTTCCCTGTCGTAAAGAAAGCCAACCACCTTGCAGTTCTGACCCCCATTATAACTTGACCTCCCAAATGGCAGAGTGCAGCAAATTCTCTTCTCAGTCAAAGCAGGGCTACATGGTTGCTTATTCTTCAATACCTGCAACATTACTGAATTCATCTAGTGGTGAAGTCACTTCAGTTCTGCAAGATCATCCCTCAAAATATACTCAGCAATGTGGCCACTTACCAAAGTCAGGACCTCAAACTCCTGAAAGGGTTTTGCCCAGAGAATCTGGAAGGACTGTATCCTCATTTCACCCATCAGTGACACAGAGACACGAGAAAACAACTTCATCAACACATGGTGCTTCTGGACATAGGTACAAAACCAGTTACCTTACAACGACACTCTCAGAAGTGGCTACTTCATTTTGAACTCTAAAAGAGAAAACCAATTCATTTTTATCATTGTTCAATTTTATTGGCATCATCTGCCATTTATGTGCAATATTCACATGTTTGGACAAAAAACTGACATGTAACAGATGCACACTTTTCAAATAACCTGGAATTTTGCAGGTCTATGTTAAGATACGTAATGCAAACTCAAAAATACAGTTACATCCAAACTAGTGATTAACTTCAAAAAAAAGTTGACTTAGTTACATGACATATATTGTAGCATGATGTTTTCAACTTGTTAGTGTTAACTAGCTAATAATGACGCTTACAAGAATATTCAAGATAAAATGAAAAATATCAACTAATTATGTTATCCCTTGTGTTAAGTTGGAAACTTGACATCAAGTACGGTTGAAATGCACATGGTTTTTTACAACAGGGATAACTCCAGATTGTATTGATGCAGGATGTAGTGATGGACAGCTTAAGAGGCAATCTTACCCCCTCCCTGTTTAGAAATGAACAGAAAACAGCAACTGCATGCTTTTTTTGCAATCATATTTCAACACTTGGCATTATAAAATAGTTGTTGGGAAATTTATCACTGAGCAGCTACAAAGCTTTTATCCACAAAATGGGAGCAGGAAAAGATTGGAGAGCAAATTGTTCTCTTCAATCTCCAAATTAAAAATTCAAGAGTGATATTGGCAGAGGCATGGAGTCACCCGTATGCTTCTCTCTCCAGGCAGGAGCTATAAAAGGGAACCAAGAGATTGGGAGAAAATATTAAGTAAAAAAATGTACAAGATATATGCTGAATATTCAAAAAATAATTATTAAATAGACTAATACTGTTATGCATGCCAGACTGCACACAATTATAACAACATTAATAACATGGCAATTAGGAACAGGAGGAGGCCATTTAGTTCTTTGAGCTTACTCCACTATTCAATAACATTGCAGCTGATTTATCCTACCCTATTCCCATTTCCTTTAATTTGCTTAGTACCATGCATTTATCAATCTCTGTCGTGAATATACACAAAGACTAAGCATCCACAATTTTCTGGGTTTGAAGTATTTCAAAGATTCACAATCGTTTGAGTGATGAAATTTCTTCTCATCTCAGTCCTAAATATCCAACCCTTTGTTCTGAGAATGACTTCGCAGTGAAGGGGAACATCCCCGCAGCATCTACTTTTATCATGCCTCTGAAGAATGTTGTTACAATTAGATAGTCTTATTCTTGTAGAATCTAGGGAATTTGGGCCTAGTCTTCTCCATCTCTCGTCATAGGTATCATTTCAATACATTACTCGTTACTGTCTTTTACGATTATAAATATATCCTATTAAATTTATTTTTGTGGGGGCGGTGATTGGGATGATGGTCATTTATTGTATATTTTTTCTTAACTCTTCTCACTGTTCTTTGACATGGAAAATTTGTCAGTCATGTTTTATACTAAGGGTAAAATTAAAATTATTTTTTATATTGATAATCGTTGACTGGCTAATTATATTTTAGCACTGACATAAATTTAAGGGATTTTTAGGTTGTTCAACTGAGATTGAGTACAGCAGTCTCTTACCACTGCTGTTCCTGGTTTACAATTCCATCTGATGCTTGTGTCTATCAGACACCACCCTAAAGTGAAGGTGATAAATCCTACAGTCCTCATAACACCCAGGAAAAATATTCACTTGCAGCAAGGTAAGTGAAATAATTATATTCCTAACTAACTCCACATTATGGATTTGCTTCTGGCCATGATTTTATTACCACAACAACTTGCATTTATCTAATATCTTTAGCATTATAAACCGTACCAGAGTTGGGGCATTCTCAAACAGAATTTGGCACCATTCCACATAGGAGATATTAGGACAAATGAGCACAGAAACTTGCTTAAAGAAGTAGGAGCATTTTGAGAAAGAGTTAGGTAAAAAGGTTTGGAGAGGGTAGTATAGACCTTGGCACAAAGGCAACAGAAAGCATGACTGCTAATGGTGAAACAAGGCAACTGAGTGATCAGCAAGGAACCTCAATTCTTGGAGTGTGCAGAGGATGAGGCCATGATGGAATTTGAAAACGATGAGAATTTTTAAATCGAGTTGTTACCAGACTGGGAGTCAATATAGGCCGCTGAGCACCGGGTAATGAATGAATGACGACGCAGGGAGCATGGATAAGCTCAAATATACGGAAATTGTTGGTTGGAAGACTGGCCAGGAGACCTGAAAGGATCGTCAATGTCTCATTCAACTGATGGTATTGTTTGTCTCTGCATTAGAAATATATTAGGTTCTGTAGGGAAAGAATGTAGTTGTCCTGTTGCATGTGAACATACAAGTTAAGAACAGGAGTAGGCCACTCAGCCCCTTGAGCTTGCTCCGTCTTTCAATAAGAGTATGGCTGATCAGATTGTGGCCTCAACTCCACATTCTGCCTATCCCAATCACCTTTGACTCCCATATTAGCCAAGAATCTAGTGGTGGTAATCTGATGGGTGCAGTGGTAGTGTCTTTATTTCTAAGCCAGACATTCTGGGTTCATGGTCATGGAAGACACATTCATAACATGGCCAAACATTTTGCTGCAGATCCTTCATAGGAGAAAAGTAAGCAAAGTATACATACTAAAAAAATAAAAGATGACTCGCCTGACACAATGCATTGCAAACTTGATGACATCGTATGCTGCATTTTCCAAGATTTGAGAGTGTCACTTCTAACATGTTTGTCCTCTTTTCCTCAAGTTTGATCATTTATCAATTTTTGTTTTGAGCATGCTGAAAAATGGAACTTTCCACCTGATAACCACTTCAGCACCAGTGATGGTGATGGCTAGATCTCAAGCAAAGTATCTTGCACTCTGTTAAGAACTTGCTCAAACCCCATCCTCATTTGGTTGAATTTTTATATTTTCCACGTACTCAACCTTAAGGTCATTCTCAGCAAGAATTGCCATTTTAATAAAAATACAGGCACTTTTCTATCTTGGCTGAACCCAGCTCCTACAAGATACAGAGATTGTTTGAAATTATTTCATGCTGCACTTTCAGGACATCCTAATTCCCTTCACAGCCCAATTAATTCTTATCAAGCGAAATCTGTGTTATGTGGGAAAATGTAAGACTCATCAATTTTTACAATGTGAGGTTCCAAAAATCACAATTAAATAAATTAGCACATTATCTGATGGCATTGATTGTGGAACAAGTTTTAACCACGCTAATTGATTTGAATAGTGCTATAGAATCTTTTATGCATGTCTGAACAAACAGTTGGTTTAACTTGTCATTGAAAAAATGATACCTCTGACAACACAGCACTCCCCTCAGAACTGTACAAATAATGTGTTAATCTTGATTATGTGCTTAAATCCTGAAGTAGAACTTGAACCTATGATTTTGGAGGTAAAGATAAGACCATTGAACAATGTGACATAAGTGAGGGAAAGACCATTGGCTCTTCTGATTCCAAGTGGATGTAGAGTTAACTTCTCGAGATAAATTAACAGTACACTAAAGTTGTATTTTTGTTACAACAAATTTACACATGTCCTTGTGCACTTGCCAAATCCATTTACAGGTGGACTGATTAACACTATTGAGAGAAATGATAAACTACCATTTTTATAATCAGTAATTTAATGTATAGAATAACAGTTACAGCAGAATTTATTTTGGTAAGAAACAGAAAATCATATTTGATACCTCTTCTGGTAGGATAATAAGAACATAAGAAATAGGAGCAGGAGTAGGCCATCTAGCCCCTCGAGCCTGCCCCGCCATTCAATAAGATCATGGCTGATCTGACGTGGATCAGTACCACTTACCCGCCTGATCCCCATAACCCTTAATTCCCTTACCAATCAGGAATCCATCCATCCGCGCTTTAAACATATTCAGCGAGGTAGCCTCCACCACCTCAGTGGGCAGAGAATTCCAGAGATTCACCACCCTCTGGGAGAAGAAGTTCCTCCTCAACTCTGTCTTAAACCGACCCCCCTTTATTTTGAGGCTGTGTCCTCTAGTTTTATCTTCCTACTAAGTGGAAAGAATCTCTCCGCCTCCACCCTATCCAGCCCCCGCATTATCTTATAAGTCTCCATAAGATCCCCCCTCATCCTTCTAAACTCCAACGAGTACAAACCCAATCTCCTCAGCCTCTCCTCATAATCCAAACCCCTCATCTCCGGTATCAACCTGGTGAACCTTCTCTGCACTCCCTCCAATGCCAATATATCCTTCCTCATATAAGGGGACCAATACTGCACACAGTATTCCAGCTGCGGCCTCACCAATGCCCTGTACAGGTACATCAAGACATCCCTGCTTTTATATTCTATCCCCTTCGCAATATAGGCCAACATCCCATTTGCCGCCTTGATCACCTGTTGTGCCTGCAGACTGGGCTTTTGCGTCTCATGCACAAGGATCCCCAGGTCCCTTTGCACGGTAGCATGTTTTAATTTGTTTCCATTGAGATAATAATCCCATTTGTTATTATTTCCTCCAAAGTGTATAACCTCGCATTTCTCAACGTTATACTCCATTTGCCATATCCTCGCCCACTCACTCAGCCTGTCCAAATCTCTCTGCAGATCTTCTCCGTCCTCCACACGATTCACTTTTCCACTTATCTTTGTGTCGTCTGCAAACTTCGTTACCCGTTAATAAACTTTTAAAAAATTCCGGTCACCTGTATCAGACTGAATTAAATCACGGTTTGCTCCAGGAATGATTAGTTGGTGATCTTAAGATAGGTTGTCTAGGTGCCTACTTGACAGAAGGTTAAATGACCGCCAACACACAGATTTGACAAAGACACATCATGACTGGCAAACTTGATTGTATGCCTCCATTGACAAGTTGATTAAAGTTCTGCAGTTGATATTTCAGGGCAGCACGGTGGCACAGTGGTTAGCTCTATTGCCTCTGTGCCAGGGCCCTGGATTCGATTCCCGACTTGGGTCACTATCCGTGCGGAGACTGCACAATCTCTCGTGTCTGCATGGGTTTTCTCCGGTTTCCTCCCACATTCTGAAATGTGCTGATTAGGTGGATTGGCTGTGCTAAATTCTTGCTCAGTATACCCTAACAGGTGTCTGAATGTGGCGACTTTCACAGGATTTTCACAGTAACTTCATTGCAGTGTTAATGTAAGCCTACTTGTGACACTAATAAATAAACTTTAAACTTTCAAAAGGCATTTGAAACAGTGCCACAAAATAGAATCCCTTGGGATGAAAGCGACAATGGCGGTGTGGAATCCATTATATGAAAGATCATTGACTTGAAATGTTAACTTTCTTTCTGCACAGATTTTGCCTGTTGCCTGCTGAGTATTTACAGGATATCCTGTTCTTATTTCAGATGGTCCAGCGTCTGCATTATTTTGCTTTAGTGTTAATTATTTTTAAGACTAGAAGCAAGTGTACAGTGGTGTCCCCAGGAATCAGCATTATCCACTGTTCTTTTTGATAATCTGATCTTGGGTATGGAGGGCATTATTTCAATGTTTGCAGATAGCACTACAGTTAAAAATGTAGGTGAAGAAAGCAGTGGAAAACTTAATGAGCACATGGTTAGAATAATGAAATAAGCAGACAAATGGCAGAAATGTATCCTCTAAATCTCTAAATTGCCCACATCATGAAGTTGCTATGGAGGCCATTAATAAGCTCTCGCATTTAATATATAGGGTGAGATCACACAAACATTTTAAAGATATTGAAAAAAGACGGCACACAACAAAGAAAATTTGGATGGCTCATTGATAGCTAATGAAATTTAATGTGGAGTAATGTGAAGTGGCACATTTGTTGATAAAGAATGATGAGGCAATATAAACTAAGTGGTACAATTTTCAAAGAAAACAATTCCAGATTGGAGACAACTGGGGATGCACATTCACAAATCTTTTGAAGGTTGCATGACATGCAAGTTTTCTAAAAAGAAACTACGGGATCCTTGTTTTTATAAAGAGAGACAAAGGGAACAAAAGCAAAGAAGTTATGCTGAACCTTTATAAATCACTGGTTAGGCCATTGTGTCATAATGGCACAAAAGGAAGTCATTCAGACCATCGAAAACATATTGGCTCAAATTACCTCTTCAGTTTTGCCATCTCAACCCAGTGTGCCTGGTAATTGACTTTCTCAAGGATCAGATTCTCTTGATTGTAACAAGTTAGAAGACGTATCATCAATGACACTGACAACAACGTGGTCTCTAATCAGTCGCATTTTAAAGATTCATTACCACACGTACTTTATAAGTGGTATAGGTCATTAATGAGGGAATTGATGGACTCTCCTGGCTATTTGGTTCTCTGATTAAATTTTGTTTTCCATGACCAATTTCTTTTTGGGGTTGTAGTATTTTGCAAAGGTCTCCATTATCTCTTTGTTGATCCTGAGGTTTCTTCATTGACTGGTCGCTGTAGGATTGAAACCCTCCAACTGGACCTTTGTTAGATATAAAACTCCTAAGTTTTCATGTACATAAATGCTGGAAGTAAACAGGCCAAACCTCAACTATACTGTAAGGGGTTAATCTTTAAAATATGCCAATACTGAAACCAGGACATTACTGTCTCACCATCTCAAAGACAAAACTGGCCATCAGACAATTCAGATAAAGAAACTGGGAGACCATCAGAGCTGATAGGCCCAGACAACAACCACTATACAAACATCCATCAACAACAGCTACAGTGAAATGGACTTCACATTTACATCAACTTGGGAACCAGGGGCCTCACACCTGAATAGGGGCCATTGTTTCAGTCGTGGAAACAACATGGTGAATGGTTTATTTGGAACAAGGCAGGGACCAGACTATAAGAGACTAAAAGGTGCTAAGCACTGACAGACCAAACAGGGTGTCTCCAGGAATATGCTTTGATATTTTTAATAAAGTTCTTGACTAAAAGCCCAAGACAGTTAAGTCTTGTACTGCAGTCATGAAGGACGGTCAGGAACGGTCACCCAGATTCATGACCTACATTTCCAACCAGAAGGACCTACTGTGTGGGGATTTGTGAGTATCAGCCAGAACAGAGGGATATTTGGGGTGATGTTTAAAGATAGTTTAAGGGCAACAACAAAAGCCTGAAAGGGTTTGAGTTGAGCTTTGGGCAGAAATGTTGGGTTTTGCCTGTGGCACTTTTTGTGGAAGCTTTTATTTATAAGTCGTTTCAAGTGCTTTGTTGCATAATTACTCTTGTTTAGAGCTTTTGTATTCGGGCATCAGAAGTGTTTTTTGTTGTTAATAAAAATGTTTGTGGTTGAAGCTAAAAACTGTGTAAGTTTGTCCTTTATAAAATCCAAAAGACCTGACAGTAAGAGTAAAGGGGAGCATATGCCTCTTGCATTGCATGAGGGCATCATCAGCTCTGGTTCTTACAGCATATAAAAGAATTCAGACCTGGTACTTCTGAAGTTTCCCCTGCAAACCTGAAGCCATTTTGCACCTTTCGAACTGTCTGTTCCAGAGACCCAATTATTGTCCCTGCTCTGGACCTTTGATGTGTTGGAAAGGCTGTGGAAGGGGTAGTGGCTGCTCAGTAGTGAGTGACCTTGTCTGTCTTTCACCATCCCCTCACTGTGGTATTTTTCATGCTGTTCTTTGTCACTGTGAAGTTGATCTTCTTCCTCCACTTATTGTCACTCATGGGTCATTGATCTGTGGCTGCAGTTTGCTAGACTGTGGCCTCCAGCATTGTCACTATGTTTCAATGTCTTTTGATGTTTTGTCGAGCAATAATTAGGTTTCACTAACACTGTGCTTTCCTGGCTTACCTAACCTGATCAAGCTTTGCTTCTCTTCGACAGACTTGAGATAGTTGGTATAATTTAACTTCAAATCTTTTTTGAAGAACTATCTGCAAAGACCTCAGATTAAGCGCATGGTAATCAAGAGACAGACTATTCTGCTTCCAGCTCTCTTGCAGCCTCTCGGCTATCTGACTATTGATGTCACAGTTATGTCACTAATATCATTATGGTCTCACTGTTATATTCATTAACCCAATATTCTACATTGTGCTAAAGCCAATATTTTAAATCCAAACTGACACTGATCCTCCTATTCCACGAGCCCCAATTTTGTTAACCAACCGTATCTCAAACATTTTCTTAAAATCCATATCCAATGCATTTCTTTCAACAATCTTTTCCATTACTTGATCAAAGCATTTTAATTAGGTTAGTCAAGCACAACCTGTCTTTCATAAACCTGTGCCAGTACTCAAATAACACAAACCTCCCCAAATGTCGGTTATTGATATTTTTCCCTGCTTAATATTTTTAAAACTGTACTCACCACTGATGTTAAACTGACAGCCTACAGTTACGAGGAATGTCCTTACACCTTTTCTTAAATAATGGTGTCACGTTTACCACTCTTCAATTTTCTGGTACCTCCTTTATATCAAGGGAGGATTATGGCAAGCCTGCTATCTTCATCCCAACTTTCTTTAGCAACCTGGGATGCAAGCCTGCAAAAGTGCCTTATCCATGTTTAAGTTTAGCCAAACTTTGTAGTACATCCTGGCTATCAATTTTCACCATCCATTCTTTCTACCATTTAAGTTTTTACTGATTTTTCTTCCTTATGTTGACATTCTGGCTTTGTCCTGCATCTTTAAGCATATATCACCCTGTTTATCCCCAATAGAAACTATTATCCCTGCCTCTTACTACCTATTTACAATTTACATGCTGGTAAAAGATTCTGGATTCCTTTTATGTTAACTGCCATTATATTTTCATATATTTGCCAATCTGTTCTCTTTGCTTCTGTTTTTAACTTGTTTTTGCCCTCGTTCTGGCTTGACAAATTCACTGGACATGCACACATATACACTTTTTAATTGTTTTATCATATTTTCTATCTCGTCATCTAGGGATCCCTGGTTTTGCCTCCTTAACTTAGACACTTGTTAAAATGTACCTAGCTTGAATCTGAAATATCTCTTGCTTGAAAGATTACTAATTGTAGTATTCCATTACCGTTTATCTCATTAATCTTTGGTTTAATTTTACCTTGACTAGGTCCCTCACATCCCATTGAAGTTGGCCCTCAAGTTTATAAGCTCTTCTTTAGACTGTTCCTTGTTCTTCTTCATTACTAATCTAAACCTTAGAATATATATGATCACTTTTACCCATGTGTTCCCCCATAGTCATTTGGTCCACTTGGACTGCCTCATTCCCTAACATCAAACCAACTAATGCCTCTTTCCCAGTTGGAGAGAAGACATACTGATCAAAGAAGTTCTTCTGAACACCTTTCAGAAATTCCTTTCCCTTCCTACCTTTTACTTCAACAGTATCCCAATTTGTGTGGAGGGGACTATTTCAAAATTTGTGAGTGATACAAAACTTTGACGTATTGTAAACCGTGAAGAGGAGAGTGTAGAACTTCAAAAGGACATAGACAAGTTAGTGGTGTGGAAAGATGTAGTTCAATGTGAAGACGTGTGAGGTGATGCGTTTTAAAATGAAGAACATGGAGAGACAATATAAAATAATGAAGTTTTTAAGTGGGTACAAGAGCAAAGGGACCTGGCTATTTATGTGCATGGATCATTGAAGGTGGCAGGACAGGTGGAGAGCAGTTAAAAAAAATCTAGGCTTTATTTACAGGGGCATAGAGTACAAGAGCAAAGAGATTATGCTGAACTTATACGAAATACTAGTTATACCTCAGCTGGAATATTGTAGTGGGTGCCGCACTATAGGAAGGTATGAATATATTGTAGTGAGTGCAGGAGGCTTACAAGAATTGTTCCAGGAGTAAGAAATTTTAGTTATGAGGATAGATTGGAAAGGTTGGAACTGTTCTCCTTAGAGAGAAGCATAAGAGGAGCTTTGATCGAGATGTTCAAAATCTTGAGGGGGCTGGACAGAATAGAAAGGGAGAAACTGTTCCTGTTCATAAAATGATCAAGAACAAGAGCGCACAGATTTACAGTGATTTGCAAAAGAAGCAAATGTGATGTGAGGAAAAACATTTTCACACAACGAGTGGTTTGGGCCTGGAATGCACTGCCTGGAAGTGCGATGAAGGCAGGTTCAAATGATAAATTTAAGAGGGCATTTGATATTTCTATTTATGTAACTAATGTGCAGGGGTATGTAGAAAAGATAGAGGAATGGCACTAAGTCATAATGCTCATTTGGAGAGTCAGTGCAGACACGATGGGCCAAATGGCCTCCTTCTGCGCCGTAACAATTCTCTGATATTTAGATAAGTAAAGACCCCAATATCACCACTCCATATTTCTTGCACATCTCTGTGATTTTTTTCCCAAGTCTCACCTGGAATATTTTTTCAGGGAGGATATCAAAGCCTTGGAGACGGTGCAGATGAGAATTGTAGAATGATCGTAGGAATGAGGGATTTCAGTTTTGTTCAGAGACTATAGAATCTCAGATTGTTCCTCTTAGAGCAGAGAAGGTTAAGGGCAATTTAAGAGAAGTGGTTAAAGTTATGAGGTATTTTGATAGAATAAATAAAAATAAACTGTTTCCATTGACCACTGGGTCAGTAACCAAGGGCAACAGATAACAGGCAAAAAGTACATGCATTTACATAAAGCCTTTAACATAGTAAAATATCCCAATGCATTTCAGAAGGGAATTATCAAAAGAAATCAGGGAAAAGGTGTGGAGAATTATTTTACAAAGTAAGTTGTTACGATCTAGGATATATTGCCTAAAAGGCTTATGGATGCAGAGTCAATAGTAACTTTGAAAAGGAAGTAGCTCACCACTTGAAAAGGAGAAAGAAGTAACAGAGCTATGGGGATAGACTAGAGGAGTGATTGGGGCTAATGTAATAGTTCATTCAAAGATCAAGCACAGGCAAGAGGGGGGTGAATGATCTCCTCTGTGCCGTATCATTCTATGGCCCAGATTTTGCAGTCAGCAGTGAATTGGCGTCATTTTCTGCTGATCTTGAACAAAACTGTCCATAAAGATCTAGTGAACTCTATGTTGTAGTCTTCACCTCTCCCAACATTAATCTCATTCAGTCACAAACTATAAGGGATACCATCACCAGCAATAGTGATGGTATGAAGCAGCAAAAGTAGCCAATCATATTGAAAAATTCTCATAGAGAGCAAACCAGGCAGTAACAATCAAGTTTTATCGTTCAGTTTTAATGGTCAGGGTCTTATGGGGCCAATAGTGGTGGATACGGAGAAGTTTGCCAGGATTGAGGACTGCACAGTGCTGCTTTTTCTGGGGAGCCCACTTACGTTCAAATTCAGAAGTTGCGGTGTGCTTTAGTGTGCTCCCGAGGGGCATATGGCGATGATTTTGCTGGGTCCTATCATGTGGGAGCTAGGGCTGATTGTTCAGTACTTACACTGATCTATATAGAACTGCACCTAGATGTACAGAATATGCTCAATGCGTCACTCTAAATCTAAGGCAGTTCAGTCAGCTCACAAAGTCCCTTTCTTTCAACAGACATGCCTTGATTATATAACTTGTCAATACTCACTGTCTAAGCTTATTGAGAAGAATGATTACTCGGTTAAGATATTTCCTCCATTACTAAATTTCAGTGGGAAATCATTAACAAGTATCTTAAAACACTCTCCACAGGACTCCCAGGACTCCTTGATCCCCAACCCTGTTCCACCAGCTTCCCAATGCACCCTGGCTCTTCCAGCCCCCACACAAACCGTGCACCGCCAACATCCTTGGTTCCACCACACCCGGACTCCCCAGCTCCTGTCCACCACCATGCTCATCCCAACAACCCCAACTCCTCAGCACCCTGGCTCCTTATTCCTGCCAATGTTGAAAACAGGACTTGATGAAGGGGAATATCCTAGGGAAGGGGCGTAGAGGAGCTGCTGTCAGGAGCTGGTGTCACCGATTGTGCAGGGTGAGTTGGAGGAGTCAGGGGTAAGGAGATCTCAGGTTGGTGTTGTTGGGGGTGCCACAGTGGGTAGCATGGGGAGGTGGGGGGAGTTGTGGATGGTGCTGATAGATGAATTAGGGATGACGTTGGGTGGGACGCTGGGGAGTGCAAGTTGTACTGGTGTGCCACAGGACGGTATGGTATCAAGGGAGCCAGGGCAGAGCTGTAACTAAAAGTACACCAAATAAGAAACAGAAAATCATTACATAGCACTTACCTGTTTAGAGCTGAACACAGGTCTCATATGGCATTGTTACAAATATGAAGTTTGTAAGGCTATTATTTTTTGGACTGTCTCTTTAATTTTAGGTAAAATGATGGCATGATGGGAGTCATTGATGTGCACTGAACTCTCCTTGACTGAAAAGATCATGTTCGTGAGGAATTAAAGGGGGCTGGAAGATTCATCTAGCTTGAGCTAAAGCGTAACCCTCACAATGAAAGTCAGTTCTGGGGTTAGTATTTACCCAACTGGGACAGGATAAAGGAAGAAAACCATTAGGACCAGAGAATAGCTTTGGAATCATTCCAGCAGAAGGAGATGTCCACTAAAAGCATATAAAATATAACCATGGCATGGGAAGTTTCGTTGTGTTAAAAGTCACAAAGTCAAAAGTTGATCTTTTCTGTAGTTTAAAGTATAAGTTGCTAACTATATAGTGGTGAGTTAATGTTGCTTTTAGTTTGTTTATTACAATAAATTTCTTTAAACTTGAAATCTTGTGTGATCCTTCCAATCAATCATTGGGAATTCAAACATATTTTAAAAAATGATCAATTTCCAAAGGGATGTAACAACATGGTCTTCAGCTCATGATGTCAGAGGGACCATGGCTGAACCGGCAATGTGCCTTATGGCTAGGCTTCTCCAATCACATCACTACTGGACCTACATGGCTACCGGGAGACCAAGTTCCCACAGCAGCCACTGGGAAAGCTAGGGCCATAAGTTTTCCTGTGGTGAGTGACGAAAAGCTCTTCTTTGCTGTTGACTGCACGATTTGAGCCAATAATTTTACGGAAAGCAAACATTCCAACATTCGCAAGCATCTCAGATTAAAGCCGGAAAAGTCTAAAAAAAAACTTTACATGGTTATGATTTTTCTTTATCGCAGAATTGAGAAATTTGACATTCTACAAATATAAAATTAGTCTTTCAGGATAAGAGAGATTGTTCAGGTCTGACTATGACTCAATGCACCATTAACACCACGATCTAACCTCATTCAGTATGAAGTGGGGAGAATAAAGGTAATGGCTACCTCGCAAACAAAATGGTTGCCTGGCACATACAATGGTCACCTGGGAAGAGACATTTAAGCAGGCACTGGCATTTAGCACAGACAGTTATTTAAAGTTAAAACATGCAGTAACCGAAATGCTGCAGGAAGCTAGTCAGAGCTTGAGGCACTTTAAAGATAAGGACAGACCCAGGACAATAAGGTCTAATAATAAGATTAGCCCTAGATGGGAACACAAATACATAAATGCAACAAAAACAAATCAATGTATAGATCGAAACCAGTCATTGATAGAGGAAATGTATCCATTCTATGAACAATGCTATGTTAACTGCCCATGTCTATACCTGTCTGATTGTAACGATGTGTTAACTATCGATCACCATGATCTGTCTACTCGACTATAACGATGTGCTAAACGGCTAATGTCCGGACTACCCATTGTCTAAAAGATATAAAAATGATCAACTGCTATTGTACGATTGAGAAGGTAGCTGCCAAGTACTGTGGAGTACCAGTGCTTTCTCCCCGAAGCTTCGTGTCCGAAATAAAACTGTATTATTGAACCTCCAGTCTGACTCCAGTGGTAAATTTCCCACAACGATTGGCGTAATCAGCACGGATCCTATTACTGGTAAGTTTCAATCGATTGGCCACGATCAGAAAGCCAGGGTAGAGATCACTGAATCTGTGGGAGTCAGACAAGGTCAAGAATACAGTTTGAAAGGGTATTTAAGGGGTATTTGCAGTAATAAGTATTGAGTGTATATGGTATAGTGATAAGTACTAACTGCTGATAGTAACTGTCACTTATGTTGACCGACAAGAGGACAAGGTAGTGCCTGTCTCAAATGCGCAGCCTTAGGCTGATTGTTAAGAGGGGAAGTCCCCCACGCGAAGGTCAGGACCCTGAAGTGGGCGTAGAGGCACCAAGGGCACTTAGGATTGTGAAGCACAAGTGGCAGAGGTCGGTTAATGTCAAACTCTGTAGTGGCGAACAAACGCAGAGTTGACATCTGATTGCATGAAAGTTTGTAAAGTTGGGTACTAGACTGTCAATGTTGTAAAAGCAGTGCAGAAAAGGAGCTGATCAACTCTGACCTAGAGCCAGACTCCGGTGGAGAAGCACATTGCTGAGGTGGTAATAGTGAAAGCCGTGAGTATAAATTGAAACCCTGAGACGGTAGTGAAACACGGTGCTAGAGTAGTAATAGTGTCCGGGGGTAGTGAAGTCCCTGCGGTAGAGAGCACACTTTACTAGGGAGTAATTGTGGCCATACGGTGCCTAAAATATGTTGCCAAGGTGGCAATAGTGACCGGGGTTCGTGAAGTCTGCAAAATGGCATATAAAGAAGTTAAGAGGGGACTTGCAGGTTCTCTCATTGAAGTGTACATGGCAGACAGGCAAGCGTTAATAAAGAGGATGCAAAAGGATGGCTGGGATACTTCTCAGACCTTAGAGCAGCAGAGAAAGTGGATAGATGGAGAAAAGAGAAACAAGACAAAGAAGATAGGGGTATTATTAGTACATCAGTTAGCTGGACTAACTGACCAAGTAGTCGCCTCCATTAAAAAGTGGAGTGAAGATAAAGAAAAGATTAGAGAGTTAGAATCCAGAGTAAGGGAACTGGAGAAACGAAACCAAGTGTTAGAAGAGAAGCAATGGAGAGGGGAAACTGTTCCTCTACCTCCTTATGAGTCCACACGACAGGGTCCAACCACTCCTCCAGAGGAGTGGGAAGCGCTAGAACACAACTTAGCGCCAGTATCCCGAGGGGGAACAGATGCGCAGCCAAAAGTGAATGATAAACCCTTCACCCCAGGTGAGAGACAGCAGATAATGGCTTTCCTGGGTGAATTGCAACCTAAAGAAACGCAAACACTAAATTCTGGGAAGAATTAGACACAATCTGGGTAGGACACCAATTACACCTGAGAGGCGTACACCAGCTGGTCAGGGCAGCCTGTCCAGCAGATAAGTGGATGCAGGTAGCAGGTGGACCCGCCGCCCCTCCAGCACAGGATTATAGTGGGGGACGGTGGACACATGTAGTCGCCCTAACATCAGAAATAGATGCCCAACAGGCACCCTTCACCCAGTTTAAGGCAGAAATTCAGAGAGTATTAGGGAATGCTCCTACTAACTGGAGCAGAATTACCACAACCAAACAGCTAAAAAGGGGAAGGAGCTTCTGAGTACGGGGAACGGTTGTTCCAAGTATATCAAGAGTGCTCAGGACAAGGAAACCCAGGACGTGGGGATCGAGCGTTCATCCAGGCTTTTAAGGGATGGACTCTCTAGTGCTCACCAAACTATCTTAAAAATGGGAGTGATTATGTCCCAAGATTACGATGAGTTGGTAGAATGGGCTAGTGGCGTAATGGGAGGCGGAGAAGAGAAATCCCAACACACTGCTTCTGCGTGTCCATATTTGTTACAGTGGCTGCAATGTTTCCTACTGCTCCCAAATCTGTTTCCTTTCCTTGGGGCCCCGCAATCCCTCGCAAAGTGCCCTTGTCGGCCACAATTGTGGCAAGTCAGTTTGGACTTAGTTCCGTTCCCGTTACTGTAAGCTGCTACTCTTTCTAGCCTTGTTCTTGTCTGGGATTTCTCTTCTCCGCCTCCTGGTACTCCACTAGCCCACTCTACCAATTCATCGTAATCTTGGGACATAATCACTCCCAAGAAGCACTATATTTAGTACTAAGCGAACTCAAAACCGCAGGGTTAAAGGTGAGCCCCAAAAAGAGGGGTCAGAAAGGTACTAGGATTATTTAACTATAGCCGAAGTTTCATCCCAGGGTTCGCAAAATTAGCAGAACCCATACAAAGACTAGTCAAAGGGGGGAAACCAGCTTTAGATCCCGTAGAATGGGGATCCGAGCAGGAAGAGGCTTACAACACACTAAAAACAGAACTGATATCAGCCCCTGGACTAGGATTACCAGATTCTAATAAGGACTTCCATATCCATTGTAGTAATGAGGGAGGGTTCTATTCCACAGTGGTAACACAGGACCATGGCGACAGAAGGTGACCCATAGGGTATTATTCAACCACCGAAGGGCCGGTAGTCACCGGACTGCCAAGGTGCATAGCCGCCTTGGATTGCGCCGCCTGGGCCGTAAAGATTAGCGAGCCAGTAATCATGACAGGGAATATAATCCTTCACACCAAACACACCTTGGTGGAAATGTTGAACACGGGAAACCTAAGGTCAGTCTCAAACATGAGAAGGGCTCAGTGGGAAGCTGTCCTCCTCCCTCCAAGCAAGTCCGTAATAATAATAAGGGACACAGGGAATAACCCAGCAGAAGGGATTTTAGACACAGGAGAGCCACACAATTGTGGGGACATAGATGGGGACGTAGAAGAGTTAGGATAAAGGATGTACCTTTAACAACAGCTGAGGAGACCCTTTTTGTAGATGGTTCATGCAAATATGTGGAAGGATCACCCCGGACAGGGTGGGCAGTAGTAAATTACAAATTAGACTCAGTAAGGTCAGGAAGGATTGACGGAGGTCTATCCGCGCAAGTGGCAGAACTAGTGGCACTCACAAAGGCGCTAGAGTTATCTGAAGGCAAAACGGTAAACATATATACAGATAGTCAATACGCGTTCGGAGTCATACATGACTATATGATAGCATGGGGTAGAAGAGGGTTCATAACCACGGATGGAACTCTTATCAAACACCAACAAAGAATTGAGGCATTGTTGAGAGCTAGCGAGAAACCTCAAGAAGCCGCAGTAATCAAAATTAAAGCGCACCAGAAAGAACCAGGAAGAGATAACCCGGACTGGTTAAATTTCAAAGGGAACCATGCCGCAGATAAAGCGGCACAGTTAGCCTTAGGACAGGAGACATTTGGCGAGCTGCCAATAGCAGCAACAGAACAGACAGGAGACGAAATAGATATTCGGGACTTACATGAGGATACCTCAAAAGAGGAAAAGGAGAAGTGGGAAGCACAGGGAGCGGTCAAAGGGACTGATAACGTTTGGAGATGGGAAGATAAGGAAAAACTCCTGAGTGCATACAAAACACCCTATTGGAACTACACCATGGACTCTGACACGCGGGTAGAGAGGCCATGATAACTAGTATAGGAAAGGAATGGTGGTGGAAAGGAATGGGAAGAGACATAGCCCGACACTGTCACCGATGTGTGATGTGCGCGCAACACAACCCTGGTCGACCCATAAAAATTAAGATGGGACACCAGCCGAGACCAAAGGGACCCTGGGAACATCTGCAAATAGATTTCACAGGGCCACTACCTCAATCCCATGGCAAAACCTATTGTCTGGTTATTATAGACCAGTTCACCAGGTGGGTAGAAGCGTTCCCTACTACAAATTGTACCGCTACCACGGTGGCTAGGATATTGGCAGAAGAAGTAATCCCTAGATGGGGAGTACCCCTACAAATCGATTCAGATCAAGGGACGCACTTCATTGGAAAGGTGGTAAAAACAGTATGCCAATTGATGGGGATAAGACAAAAGTTCCGCATCCCTTACCATCCACAGAGTTCTGGAATGGTGGAACATATGGATAGAACACTTAAGAATGGACTGGCTAAAGCCATACAAACATCAGGAAAAATGTGGACAGGGGTATTGCCCACTATTCTAATGAGGCTAAGAGCTACCACAAACCAAACAACCGGATTAACCCCTTATGAACTAATGACAGGACCGGCGATTCAATTACCAGAAAGCATCATAACAGGTGGGACCGATGTAGGTCCACCAGAAGATAAAATTAGGAGATATGTTTTGGAACTAAGCACCCAACTAAAAGGGATGCGCAAATTGGTAAAAGACAATCAAGAAAAAAGAGATGCACAGAGAGAGCTTGAAATGCTCCCTGACATCCCAGCAGCGGGAAGTCGCGTCCTAGTAAAAACATTACCTGACAAACCAGGGTTTGCACCAAAATGGAATGGGCCATATGAAGTTATAATTAGTGGAGACACCTGTGCCTGTATAGACGTAAGAGGGAAAGGTACATGGAAACATTGGACCCAGCTGAAATTACACAAGGAAATGAATGAATAACTTGAAGTGACCTGATTGCTTTCCTCAACACAGGCAAAGACTGCAAGCAAGAGCAACTGGCGCGTTCGGGTTGACAGTGTAACTTTTGTAAAGTGTATAACGTACAGTATTAGGACTGATACTTGCTCGTCGCGGATATGTATGAAATCGCGTATGTAACTGTATTACTTTGCGTTGTCGCGACTGTAAATTTGACTGGATTGGAGGATAACTTGTTTTACAAAGCTCACATACACTTACATGGGAATCGAACCTGTATGTTACTCGTTAGCACAATCGGTAGAAGCCCTATTTGTAGCCACCCCTGGGTGGACCCCTCATGACGTACGTACAGTAGATACATCAGATGCACCCTGTAAGGGACAAATTGGCAAATATAAAAGAGGTATACAGGGGAGATGTGTGGAACTTGTAAATCCCACAGATCCTGTGTGCAGGAGGCTCTAACAGGTGGGAGGAAAAGCTTGTTCAGATAATGCAAGCTATCCGCTTTGTTTTACGGGGCAGGGATGGGGATGTGCCTATGCCTTGGTCCCCAAGAATGATTCCTGCATGCAGATGCAGTGTGTCCATCAGCATTGTCGGGTTAATAAGGGATAGTTTACTTGCACTTGTGATGAACAGAAATGCCTGAATGTAACCACGGGAAGACAGCTCATTTGTGGACAATGTAATGGGACTCATGTAAGCTCAGTCAAATGGACATACCCATTTGATACTTACCAGGTGGTGGGATCAAACGGGGAGTCAAGTAAACCGCGCAATTGGCAATATAAACAAACTCATAATCGGGACACTAAATGCTACCGGGCTAAGAAGGGATATGTGTTCCTCACCAATGGTACTTACACGACAGAAACACCAAACCTCCCAAACCTTTTTGCAGGAGGAACAATAGGACCACTCACTGTTCCATGCCCTCAGAAGGGGCATATTCAGAGGAGAATAGTAACCCGGGCTATCAGCAAAGAATTCTGCGCTGACTGGGGGAGCTCCGGGCACAATGGGGTCATCACTGGGATACGGGTTCCTTGGAGCCCTATCTCTGGGGGGGGGGGGCAGCAGGAGTAATTAGTGCGAAGAATAAGAATCATGTTGTTTGAGAACTAACAGTCCTGGGAAACAGCACTTCAAAAGCACTGGAGGCTGTCAACCAAGAAATGGCTGAACTGAGAGTATATGCACAGCAGACACGATGTGCAGTGGACTACCAGTTAGCACAACAAGGGGGAGTGTGTACAATCATAGGCAACAAATGCATAACCCATGTCACAGATGAATCCTATAACATTACCCAAGTCATTAATAACATCAGAGAACAACTTGATAACTTCAGACAGGGACCTAAGAAAGGAAATAACTGGCTGGAATGGCTAGTAGGTAATGTCGTCATCCCCATTGTCCTGGGGAGCTTCCTTATTACATGGATTGGTCATACTGATTTCAATTGTAATTGTCTGTTGTCTAATTGTTGGATGCCTTAATGTCTGTTGTAAAATAATGGTAACACGAATTGTGCCAGGAGCCAGTATGACCATCGAGGAAGAACTCATGATGGAAATCCCTGAAGACACCGAAAGAAACGAAGAAGGAAAGAAGAAGACAGACCTCTACATGTGAAAATGCAGCTGTTGGTCTGGGGATTATTAAAAATCATAATCCTGACCAAAAGAGGGGACTGAAGTGGGGAAAATAAAGGAATTGGTTACCTGGCACACAAAATGGTTGCCTGGCACACAAAATGGTCACCTGGGAAGAGACATTAAGCAGGCACTGTCTTTTAGCACAGACAGTTATTTAAAGTTAAAACATGCAGTGACCGAAATGCTGCAGGAAGCTAGTCAGAGCTTGAGGCACTTTAAAGATAAGGGTAGACCCAGGACAATAAGGTCCGATAATAAGATTAGCCCTAGATGGGAACACAAATACTTAAATGCAACAAAAACCAATCACTGTATGTATAGATTGAAACTAGTCATTGATAGAGGAAATGTATCCATTTTATGAACAATGCTATGTTCACTGTCCATGCCTGTACCTGTCTAATTGTAACGATGTTAACTATCGATCACCATGATCTGTCTACTCAACTATAACGATGTGTTAAACGGCTAATGTCTGGACTAACCATTGTCTAAAAGGTATAAAAATGATCAACTGCTATTGTGTGATTGAGAAGGTCGCTGCCAAGTATTGTGGAGTTCCAGTGCTTTCTCCCCGAAGCTTTGTGTCCGAAATAAAACTATTATTGAACCTCCAGTCTGACTCTGGTGGTAAATTTCCCACAACAATTAAGACCCATCCTTTTAAACTCATTTTAACAATGAGCATAATAGTAAAAAAGTGGAAGTTTACATCAATTCATGTCACCTGTGATTGCATTCCTTCTGCAAGGACTTCAACAGCACATCCTTTGGAGGAAAAGGGAATAATTGACAGCAATTTCTGGGTTTCTACATTTAAATGCACATGTGCTGACACCAGAGCTGTTGTCAATGTCACAAAAGTAATGATGGCAAACACAGTTGACTTTGTTGCTGACTGCACGATCCAGACCATTGTACTCTGTAAATGCAGCATTACTATGGTGCAAATTTTCAGCAAATTCAACCCCATTTTATTGAAAGAAATTACGTATGCTCAATACCAAATACAATATGGAACCAAATATATTTCAGTATTAAAAGAGCCCTATGTTTTTCTCTTTGGTTACCAATTAAGTTGCCAGCAGCATCATCTATCCTTATAATCTCTGACTGTACAGTCAAATCATGAATTTCACAACAATTTTGCACTACGTTAGATCAAGGAGAACATTTAATGGAATAGTCAGTGCCAAAGTATAGCCATAGGCCCTGGCTTGAGCCTTGTTCAGTAGGGATATGAATGGAGCTCATGTGTTCCAAAGGAGAAGAGAGGGAGAAATTGGAGAGATAGTCACACCTGGGCAGTCTCTACTATCTTTTAGCTGATAGTTTAGACAGCAGCCTAAAGCAGGTTTTGTCCTCTTGACAGCAACATTTTAGGCTTGGCAGGCAATGTGTTTTTTTACAGAAGGAAAATAGCAACTATATTTTCACAGCCTAACCCACAATAATTCATCTGGATGAAAAAAAGGGCAAAATACAAACCACTGCTTAACTAAAAAAAAAGTAGTTGGCCATACTGCCTCTTAAAACATAAATTTGGCACTTAGATTAACCTTTAGTAGACTGGGATTATCAGGCTGCTGTTTGTCATCAACATTACTTGTGTAGAGGGTGTAATATTCTCACCGAGCAGAAGATTATGGTTCAAGGCCTCTCCAGAAAGATGTGCACAAAATCCAAACTAATATTCCAGGACAGAGGGAATACTGCAAGGTCTCTTAAAAGAGGATTTTTATCAAATCCTTATCTACCTTCTCAAGTGGACATAAATGATATGTTCAGAGATGTGCTTTAGGGAAGGAAATCTGCCGTTCTTGCTTGTAATGGCCTATGTGAGACTCCAGAGTCACAGCAATGTGGTTGCCTCTTAAATGCCCTCTGAAATGGCCCACTAAGCCATTCAATTCAAGGGCAATTAGGGATGGGCAATAAATGTTGGCCCAGCCACCGACGCCCACATGCCATGAATAAATTTTTAAAGAACTATTCTGAAGAAGGCCAGGTGTCAACAGCAAAGGGCACTTATAATACAGAAATATATTTGGTTCCATACTGTGGTCTGCATTGAGCATATCTTTTTTTTCAATAAACTGGACTTGAATTTGCTGAAAATTTGCAGCTCCCCCTGGTGTCCTGGTCAATGTGCCAACCGACATCACTAAAACTGATGATCAGGTCATTGTCGCATTGCTGATTGTGGAACCTTGATGTACTCAAAGTAACTGCAGTGTTTCCTATATTACAACAGTTACTACACTTAAAAAGGACTGAGGTAGCTGGAAAGCACTTTGGGATCTCCTGAAGTTGTGAAAGGCAATGTATCAATGCACATTGTTCTTTGTATAAATGGTGAAACTGACTAAGAGACGAATTATTATTGTGAACCACAAAATCAAAGGATTTATAATCATACAAGCTTTTCAAACTCACGATCTTTATCCTGCAAGAACTAGAGTATATGGGAACGTACCATTCTGAGATGGAAATATATCGCTGTTCCTTCACCGTCACCAGGTTAAAATCCTTCTAACAACACTGTGGGGGTACCCTACAGCACACAGACTGCAGTGATTCAAGAAGGTGAGTCGCCATCATTATCAAGGGCAATTAGGAATGTCCAACAAATGTTGGCCCTGCCAAAATCTACAATTCCACAAATGAATTGTCATAATAATGAAGGAAGAAAGCATCAAATTACACCCAGAAAAAAAGACCGAAGTTTGGACACAAGTCACTGGCTTAATTGTTGTGAAGTGATTCTCTAAGAGACAATGGAACTCCTCTCTCCGGTGGAGACAATGGGAGATAATGGCCACCTCAGTAAGAGATTCCTTGTGTGTCAGATTTTTATGGATTCACTTTCCCATTTGGAATATACAAAGAAAGAGTGAAAAGCCAGCTGAAAAGCTGTCCTAGTTATCTGTCCATTTGTGCTCTGTGAGAACAAGTGCGAGAAGTCCTGATACGGAAGTAAAGGTCTGCACATTCACAGGACACCTGCAAATAGCCATTTTGCAGGAATATCTCTTTCTCTCTAACTGTGGACATTGGCCAAGTCAGCAAAGGCTACAGCTGAAAGAGAACTGAGAAGGTTCTCCACCAAACTAGAGAACACTGGAATTGCAAAACCGACTATTCACCTGCTGATGTCAACCCTACTGGAATCTCAAAATTGACTATTCGCCTACAGAAGTCAACTGTGCTGGAACCTGAAATCTGACTATTTATCTACTGAAGTCAGCTTTACTGGGATCTCGAATTAGCACAGCTGCAACACTCATTTATTTACTCCTTACAAGTCGAGGATTGTTTTGTATAACTTTTTAAAAAATAGTTAACTTACTTTGAACTTAATTCTGTCTTCTAATCTGTATGAATGTATATTTATGTGTTTTACCATTTTCTTGCCTTTGGTAATTAATAAACTCATGCTATCTTTAATTCAGGAAAGTCTGCTTAAATTGGCTCATTTTAAAACATAACTATTGGATCTGGAAAAAGGCATCTGCTGTAAGAGATCCTTTAAAGACTGAATTTTACTGTGATTTGAATAAAGACAAGGAGCCAGTTCATCCCTCCTCATCTGGGGCTGTAACAATTTGGGAGTCTCCCTGCTGGCACTGTGGCAAATCAAAAAGTACAGGCTTACACCTTATTAAAACGAGCAGGCCCCCAGGCCATCAAGAAATTTAGAACCAGCACCAATGTATTCGGCAGCACCAAAGTTATCTGGCCCATAACACAGTCTTACACCAGTGGGCATGCAGACTCTTCCAGAAAACGGCACAGCAAGCCCTGCACCCACCGAGCTTCCTGATAAAATGCTCCAGATCATCCACACAGAGGACACCAGCCTGAGACTACAACACGACCAACCAGCATAACTACATGCTCAGGGTGCCTGAGCAAAGTGAACACAAGGTTCGAGGACTATATTCCCACCTCTCATCTTTCCGCAACAAAAAAAGCAGGGGTGAGGTAAAAAGGGATGCGCTGGCTATGCACCAGCTGCAACAGCTTAATCTGTGCCTCACCATGTGTAAATAGCTATGTATTTTTGCCTGTTTAATTTGTATGTTACAAAATGGTCTGTATACAGTTTCCGTTCGCACACACTGTTACATTTCATGCCATGGTTGTACCAATTAAATGGGGAAGACGTAGATCAAGCGTTGATGTGATGATGCGGCTACAAAAAAGGGTCACGTGACAGCAGCATGGAAGTTCTCCCCAGGGGCATGGGCAGAGCACAAGCATGAAGTAGCTGCTCAGCTAGTGAATAAACCACTGTTTGTTGCAAGTTCTTGTTGTCAACGGGAATTGATACATTTACAGCTTTTCTTCACTGTTACAATTCTTTGATTCTGTGATGACTTAAGACTGAACTGCCCATGGTAGGAGGCCAAGAAATTGCAGAGGACACAAGAGGCCAGAGTTGGAGCAAGGCAGAGTTCTTGGAGAACTGGATGTGGTTATAAAGATAAATGGTGATGAAGCTGTGAAGAGATTTTAAAATTGGGGCACTGGTGGACCAGCAGCCAATGTAGATCAGTATGTGCAGGGATGATGGGTTAATGGGATCAAGTGTGAATGAGGATATGGGCAGTATGGCTTTAGATAAGATTAAATTTATGTTGGCTTGAGATGGGAGGCTGGCACAGAGATCATTGCAATAGTCCAGTCTGGTGGTAACACAGTCATGGATAACAATTTTAGCAGCAGAGGCATTGGCAGAGTTGGGCAATGTTGCGGAAGCTGTGTTTGTGAAGGAGGCAAAAGAGGTTGGAAGCTTATTTTAGGGTCAGTAGGATGCTGAAGTTGTGAAAGCAATAGTTCAGCCTGAAACTGTGGCAATGGAAGGGAATGGAATCAGTGACTGAGAACCTGAGTTCTCACAGCAGGAGCCCTTCACATTGATTGGAGGATATTTCAGCTGGTCTAGGACTGGATGTCAGACCAGCAGTTGACAACATATATGTAATAGAGAGGTTAAGAGAGGTGTTGTCCAGCTGGAGCTTGATGTCATCAGCCCTAAATAAGGAAAGTTCCCTCGCATCTTTGGATAATGTTGCCAGAGGACAGGATGTAGATCCTGTCTAGGAATAGGCCTAGGACTCAGCCTTGGCAGACTCCAGAGGTCATGGTGTTGGTGGTATGGGAGGATAAGTGATTAAGAGGTCAGCTGGGAACAGGTCAAAAGAGCAAGAGCTTAGACTTGGAGAGAACACGAGGGGAGATGGAAAGGAAACTAGAGGACACAGGTTCAGGGCTTGGGAAAGCAGGAGGAATGGATGTGCAGCGTCAGCTGAATGAACGGTCTGAAAAATCGAGACAAAGATGTCCATGAGCTCCTCTCAATTATTGTTGGTTGGGGGAAAGTGAAAAGAGCAGGGAGGATGGGTTTAAGAAGAAAGCTATTGATGGGGAAAATAAGACCGTAAGGCAGAATTAGGCCACTCGGTCCATCGAGTCTGCTCCGCCATTCAATCATGCCTGATATTTTTCTCATCCCCATTCTCCTGCAAATAAGTCAGCCATTATCTTTACACTCCAGTATAATCCAACAATAGTGAACAGTTTTACCAGATTAAAGCATTGCCCGATAGTGTTTGATGGATTCTGCCAGAAGAAGGGTTAGTTCACGTCCGAGGATTGGCAAAACATAAAATGTGTTTTCATTCTGCCGCACTATTAGAGATCTGAATCTGTATTTCAGTGCAAGATCCTTAATACTGATTCTGCACTTATAAAATCAATCCTGTAATTCCAATGCAAGTGAAACTTGGAGTAGAGCCAATATAGAATGTGAAGGAAGCATTTATATGAAAGAAAATTGGAAAAAAAAATACTTAGATGTAGAAATAAACAGGAAAGCAGATAGATGGAAAAGAAAGATGTGTTGGTATTTAGAAATAACAGACTACAGAACACGAGTTCAGCTTATAAATAGAGTTCAACTAATAAACATGAGCAAGAAAATATTGCAAAAAGATGCTGAACCTATTCAGTTGGCTACCCTAGGTAAAATATCCATTCTCCATTTGGAACGGATAAAACTCAAATTGAAAGGTTGGCTTCAAAGGAGGAAATCTTATGTATTACACGCACACATACACATTTGCAAATGCTATTCAATTTAAGAAGAAATCTGATAACAATTTTTAACCAACTGGTGATAATCTCTGCTGCCTTCACTTTGCTGGCACATCGTTGCTGATAAATGCAAACTGTTCATGTATAAAGCAAAGTTTTCCAGCTGCAATGCATGTTACTGATCTAAGGAGACATTACCTCCTTTCATCCTGTAACCTGCTTATTAATGACTCATAATCCTATAATAGAAGTCTCAATGTAATAAGCATCTACTCATACAAAGTAGAAGCTGCTTCACCATCCTTGATTAATATTGCAGATGTATATTGGATTCACTTGATAATTCTGCTAAATTCAGCTGCTGTTCTGAATGCTAAATATTTCAAATTCTATGAGGCTTTGCCTCAATTTCTTTTCCCATACACAGATATATTTGAGCTCCAAATTTCTTCGTTGTTTCTGCTCTGCTGCTGAACCTTTGTTGGAAGTGCGGCAACAGCAAGATCAGCACAGAGGAAATAGAATTCTGTTTATTATTGAGGAGTTGAACTTTCTCATTGAACCCAACTTAACAAAGACATGGCTAGCATTGGCATTGCCCACCCCAGCATTGTGGGATTCTCTCCCCTGAAAATTTACAACATATTCTTTACATTAGGCAACAGTAAGCAAAGTAAATGGAGGAAGGGTGTATTTTAGCAGGTTAATCATGTCCTTGTATTGACATACAGACTGCAACAAAAGTGATGGGAGCAATGAATGGGTAACAGCATGTTAGGAGCGTCCAACAATTGTGGAATGGGTGAAAATGTCAGATTTCAACATAGCTGCCTCATTATGCTAGATCGTCTGGTATTGGGAGCAGCATCACATTAAAGTTAAGTTGTTGATGTGCATCAGGGCTCTGAGGGATTGTCTTCAAAGTATAAATTTCTGATGGGCTGGTTTGCATTGCCCGGGACCCTCCGCGAATGCCTCTTACATTGATCTCAGTGTTGGAGTCTTGAGCTAACTGCGAGCTACTTACCCAAACGCTTACCTGAGAATGTTGTGTTGTTTAATTTCTGTTGTAACTGAGTGCAACCCAACCCATTACATCACACACACAGCCTTACTATATCTAACCACCCTCTACATGCCCAATCTGACCCCCCTGCACTCCAACCACATCCACCCACCAACTTGCCCACTCTCTCACTAATCCCTCTGAAAGACTTGAGACATTTGAAAAGTTCCCGAATACAGCCGCTGATCCTCTAAAAAGGGGCCATGCCCTCTGCACTGTTCCTCTTCTCCTGGATCACTGTGCCAATGTCCCAGCTTAAAGGATACCAAAACGTCAGCTTGCAATGATTGCCACTGTAAGAGCTTTGTGCATGGCAGCATTGCTTACTGGAAAATCTGGCCCATTTTACTTCTGGATTTCACGTCTCTACTCCATATCAGTGGGGAATGGCATAAAGCAGCATAATGTGATTCCCCTTTTAACTACTTGAAGACCAGATTCAGAGTGAAATGACAGAGGAGGTTTATAGAGTTGAATGACAAAAGTGGAATGGGAGGAAAAGTAGCCTCAAAAGTTTAAGAAACAATTGTGGATGAGCTGCTAAGGAGCAGAAATTAGATGTTCTTCTGAAAAAGAGACCAGTTATCACCTCATGGTAGTGGAAGTCAGCAGCAAGAATTTTACCCGGAGATCATGGATTCAGTGCAACAAGTGGTTTAATAACATGACCAGATCAGGAAAGGTGAGCATACAAATATATTCACTCAAATCGGATCTGCATCCACTCTCACTTTGTCTTGTTAGTTCTACTTCATTCACACCAATCTTCACCTAGATGTCCTTGTCATCTTCACTCCCCGACATGCTTATTTCCTGTCCCCTTCTTCCACTATTGCTGTGACTGAAATCTTCATCTCATCCATTTTAAGATCCCAGTCACCTCACCCAGATCCCTCATCACACATGAAATTCATTCTGCTCACATTTCCTACCCATGCACCTGGTTTCTCAATTTCACCATATGCATTGCATCCATCAAATGTACCCTTCCCGCTCAGCCACTCACATGTATTTCGTACCAACATTGCAGAAGAGAATACCAAAGAGCGTGCAAGAATCAGGAGTAGGCAAAAAAATAGTTTCTCAGGTGGAGAGGGAGGCATCAGAAATAAGCAGCATTTCTTCATCATTGTTGACAATGCTGAGTCTATTTGAGTGGAGAAAGGTGGCAACATTAATCTTTCATACCCACATCTCCCACAAAACAAACTTCACCTTAGGTGGAACATTGACAGCTCTGTGAAACGTTTTATATACACAAGGTTCATTCACTTAATATTATCCCTTGTCTCCTCCAGGGTTTTCATATTATGATCAAAAGCCTCTGACGGAAGAACATGAAGACGAGCCAAAAGAGTAAATACATGCTGAGAATGCACCATCACATGACACAAGTGTTGCAACACTATCGATGGGACTGTATTTGGAGAGTGGTGGGCAATGGTGGACAGGTTTTTGAATTATGTAACCCAGCATGGAGCATGTGACAAGTGCTATAGAAATTTTAACTAGCTGGTCATGAGCCAATGCTGAAAACTATTTTGTTCCACATTCAGGCTCATAGAAATCATAGAAATCATCATAGAAACCCTACAGTGCAGAAGGAGGCCATTCAGCCCATCGAGTCTGCACCGACCACAATCCCACCCAGGCCCTACCCCCACATATTTACCCGCTAATCCCTCCAACCCACGCATCCCAGGATTCCAAGGGGCAATTTTTAACCTGGCCAATCAACCTAACCCGCACATCTTTGGACTGTGGGAGGAAACCGGAGCACCCGGAGGAAACCCACGCAGACACGAGGAGAATGTGCAAACTCCACACAGACAGTGACCTGAGCCGAGAATCGAACCCAGGACCCTGGAGCTGTGAAGCAGCAGTGCTAACCACTGTGCTACCGTGCCGCCCCTGGATGTTGGATGTTGGTTCTGCAGAATCTAGATGTGAGTATCTCTACCAGACTTGACAAGATCATAAACAGACTGGCTCAGAGTTTCTATCACTTTTAATTTTATTCATTCAAGGGACATCAGCTTCACTGGATATGTAGAAAGATAGAAAAGAAAAGGGCTACTATAAGATTGGCAGACTCTGCTACGGTTTTTGTTTAACCAACTTAGATGCAGAATTCACTCTATCAGTGGGCAGTAAGTTTGCTAGTAATTGTAATGAGGTGTCTTAAATATTTTGTAGTTTTAAAGATGCATACAATCCCTTTAATTAGTCCATAGGTATAAATATATCTTCTTTACATTTTAGAAATTAAACAAAGAAACTTAGATGCACAGAGTGCTCCTTTGATACCAAACATATGTTAGATACATTCCTTTAAAGCACCTAACTGTTGGAATCACAAGGCCATAAAGGAGACTTAATTGCCTCACCAGACACCTCATCAGAAACAACTGATATAAGAGTGAGTTTTAATGAAGCTGCCTTCACAGTTTCTAATCAAAACAGAGTCAGAAAGATATTGTCTTAGCTAACGAAAGAGTTATGGTAGGGGACGTAGTGGGAACTGACAAGAATTAATGGTAACATAATGGTACCCCTGGAAACTGTAGGTAGTGATAAAAAGCTCAGTCAGTGGATTGACAAAGAATATATACATGTGTTTCATTATGTTGGCAATAAATAAAACTTATCAGGGCTATAATTGGGAAATATCCTGAAGACAAGATGAGTTGACCACATCCCTTAGAGACTTAGTTAATTTCACTGACAAGACCATAAAATACTAATGGCTTTTGTAGGCCCCCTTTATCAATTAAAGGATGCCCATGTGAGACTGTTTTAGTGGAGATGCTTTGTGAGGCTGCTATCAAAAATAGAGTTAGAGTTTTAACAACACCAGGTTAAAGTCCAACAGGTTTATTTGGTAGCAAATGCCATTAGCTTTCGGAGCGCTGCTCCTTCGTCAGATGGAGTGGATATCTGCTCTCAAACAGGGCATACAGAGACACAAAATTAAGTTACAGAATACTGATTAGAATGCGAATCTCTACAGCCAACCAGGTCTTAAAGATACAGACAATGTGAGTGGAGGGAGCATTAGGCACAGGTTAAAGAGATGTGTATTGTCTCCAGACAGGACAGCCAGTGAGATTCTGCAAGTCCAGGAGGCAAGCTGTGGGGGTTCCTGATCGTGTGACATAAATCCAAAATCCCGCTTTAGGCTGTCCTCATGTGTGTGGAACTTGGCTATCAGTTTCTGCTCAGCGACTCTGCGCTGTTGTGTGTTGTGAAGGCCGCCTTGGAGAATGATTACCCGAAGATCAGAGGCGGAATGCCCGTGACCGCTGAAGTGCTCCCCCACAGGAAGAGAACAGTTTTGCCTGGTGATTGTTGAGCGGTGTACATTCATCCGTTGTCGTAGCGTCTGCATGGTTTCCCCAATGTACCATGCCTCGGGACATCCTTTCCTGCAGCGTATCAGGTAGACAACATTGGCCGAGTTGCAAGAGTAGGTACCGTGTACCTGGTAGATGGTGTTCTCACGTGAGATGATGGCATCCATGTCGATGATCCAGCACGTCTTGCAGAGGTTGCTGTGGCAGGGTTGTGTGGTGTCGTGGTCACTGTTCTCCTGAAGGCTGGGTAGTTTGCTGCGGACAATGGTCTGTTTGAGGTTGTGCGGTTGTTTGAAGGCAAGAAGTGGGGGTGTGGGGATGGTCTTGGTGAGATGTTCGTCTTCATCAATGACATGTTGAAGGCTCCGGAGGCGATGCTGTAGCTTCTCCGCTCCGGGGAAGTACTGGATGACGAAGGGTACTCTGTCCACCGTGTCCCGTGTTTGTCTTCTGAGGAGGTTGGTGCGGTTTTTTGCTATGGTGCGTCGGAACTGTCGATCGATGAGTCGAGCGCCATATCCTGTTCTTATGAGGGCATCTTTCAGCCTCTGGAGGCGTCTCTTGCGATCCTCCTCATCCGAGCAGATCTTGTGTATACGGAGGGCTTGTCCGTAGGGGATCGCTTCTTTAACGTGTTTAGGGTGGAAGCTGGAGAAGTGGAGCATCGTGAGGTTATCCATGGGCTTGTAGTACAGTGAGGTGCTGAGGTGACCGTCCTTAATGGAGATGCGTGTGTCCAAGAATGCAACCGATTCCGGAGAGTAGTCCATGGTGAGTCTGATGGTGGGATGGAACTTGTTGATGTCATCATATAGTTGTTTCAGTGATTGTTCACCATGAGTCCAAAGGAAGAAAATGTCATCGATGTACCTAGTGTATAGCATCGGGTGAAGGTCCTGTGCGGTGAAGAAGTCTTGTTCGAACCTGTGCATGAAGATGTTGGCATATTGAGGTGCGAATTTGGCCCCCATGGCTGTTCCGTGTGTCTGGATGAAGAACTGGTTGTGGAAGGTGAAGACATTGTGGTCCAGGATGAAGCGGATGAGTTGTAAAATTGTATCTGGAAACTGGCAGTTGTCGGCGTTGAGTACTGAGGCCGTTGCAGCAATGCAATCATCGTGGGGGGTGCTGGTGTAGAGCCTCTCCGGCTATGTCGAGGGCATCCTGAAACCCATTGTACAAAGAACCCCCAGCTTTTGTCGCGACACTACGGACTTCCTACAGAAACTCAACACACATGGAGCAGTTGAACCAGGAGCACTCCTCGTCACAATGGATGTCTCGGCACTCTACACCAGCATCCCCCACGACGATGGCATTGCTGCAACGGCCTCAGTACTCAACGCCGACAACTGCCAGTTTCCAGATGCAATTTTACAACTCATCCGCTTCATCCTGGACCACAATGTCTTCACCTTCAACAACCAGTTCTTCATCCAGACACACGGAACAGCCATGGAGACCAGATTCGCACCTCAATATGCCAACATCTTCATGCACAGGTTCGAACAAGACTTCTTCACCGCACAGGACCTTCAACCGATGCTATACACTAGATACATCGATGACATTTTCTTCCTTTGGACTCATGGTGAACAATCACTGAAACAACTATATGATGACATCAACAAGTTCCATCCCACCATCAGACTCACCATAGACTACTCTCCGGAATCGGTTGCATTCTTGGACACACGCGTCTCCATTAAGGACGGTCACCTCAGCACCTCACTATACCGCAAGCCCACGGATAACCTCACGATGCTCCACTTCTCCAGCTTCCACCCTAAACTCGTTAAAGAAGCCATCCCCTACGGACAAGCCCTCCGTATACACAGGATCTGCTCGGATGAGGAGGATCGCAAGAGACACCTCCCGACGCTGAAAGATGCCCTCATAAGAACAGGATATGGCGCTCGACTCATCAATCGACAGTTCTGACGTGCCACAGCGAAAAACCGCATGGACCTCCTCAGAAGACAAACACGGGACACGGTGGACAGAGTACCCTTCGTCGTCCAGTACTTCCCTGGAGCGGAGAAGCTACGGCATCTCCTCCGGAGCCTTCAACATGTCATTGATGAAGACGAACATCTCACCAAGACCATCCCCACACCCCCACTTCTTGCCTTCAAACAACCGCACAACCTCAAACAGACCATTGTCCGCAGCAAACTACCCAGCCTTCAGGAGAACAGTGACCACGACACCACACAACCCTGCCACAGCAACCTCTGCAAGACATGCCGGATCATCGACATGGATGCCATCATTCTCACGTGAGAACACCGTCTACCAGGTACACGGTACCTACTCTTACAACTCGGCCAACATTGTCTCCCTGATACGCTGCAGGAAAGGATGTCCCGAGGCATGGTACATTGGGGAAACCATGCAGACGCTACGACAACGGGTGAATGAACACCGCTCAACAATCACCAGGCAAGACTGTTCTCTTCCTGTGGGGGAGCACTTCAGCGGTCACGGGCATTCCGCCTCTGATCTTCGGGTAATCATTCTCCAAGGCGGCCTTAACGACAGACGACAACGCAGAGTCGCTGAGCAGAAACTGATAGCCAAGTTCTGCACACATGAGGACGGCCTAAAGCGGGATCTTGGATTTATGTCACACTATCAGGAACCCCCACAGCTTGCCTCCTGGACTTGCAGAATCTCACTGGCTGTCCTGTCTGGAGACAGTACACATCTCTTTAACCTGTGCCTAATGCTCCCTCCACTCACGTTGTCTGTATCTTTAAGACCTGGTTGGCTGTAGAGATTCGCATTCTAATCAGTATTCTGTAACTTAATTTTGTGTCTCTGTATGCTCTGTTTGAGAGCAGATATCCACTCCATCTGACGAAGGAGCAGCGCTCCAAAAGCTAATGGCATTTGCTACCAAATAAACCTGTTGGACTTTAACCTGGTGTTGTTAAAACTCTTACTGTGTTTACCCCAGTCCAACGCCGGCATCTCCACATCATCAAAAATAGAGACATGATGTCTGACTAAGAGACTAGAGGACAGACTTAGTGATGATATATTGGGATACCCACGAGGTATCATGATCTCATAGATCAGGGTGGTTCAGTATTTTTTCTATTGGATCAATACGTAAAGTATGTAATTTGTAACACTTTTGATTGGATTGTGTCCAACTGACTGTGAGCTGCAGAATTGTATAAACCAGGATGATTTTCTTTGTCCGTTGGAGTGGTGTCACTGACCCATTTTGTCAAGACTTGCTAGCAAGTAAAATAAAGTCAATCTGTCAGTTAAGTATCTTGTGTTAATGTGTGTTTGTGTTAAAGTCAAACTCAGAAGTCGAGATTTCAACAGATAGGACAGCATTCATTGTCTTCCCTAAGTGCCCTTGGGAAGGTGGTGGTGAGCTGCCCAATCATTCAATCGCTGCAGTCCATGTGGTATAGGTACACCCACAGTGCTGTTAAGAAGGAAGTTTCAAGATTTTGTCCCAGCAACTGTGAAGGAACTGTGATATATTTCCAAGTCAGGATGGGGAGTGGCTTGGAGGGGAATTTCCAGGTGGTCATGTTCCCATAAATCTGCTGCTCTTGTTTTTCTAGGTGGTAGTGGTTGTGTGTTTGGAAGGTGCTGTACAAGGAACCTTGCTGCATTCCTGCATTGCATCTTGTAGATGGTACATGCAGCTGCCACTGATGTGTCAGTGGTGGAGGAAGTGAATGTTTGCGAAAGGGGTAGCAATCAAGCTGGCTGCTTTGTCCTGGGTGGTGTTGAGTTTATTTTGTGTTGTTGGAGCTTCACCCATCCAGGCAAGTTCTGACTTGTGCCCTGTAAATTGTGGACAGGCTTTGGGGAGTCAGGAGGGGAGTTAATCGCTGCAGTATTCCTAGCCCCTGACCTGCTCTTATAGCCATATTATCTATATGTCTAATCCAGTTGGGTTTCGAGTCAATATTCATCCCCAGGATGTCGGTACTGGAGGTTCAGTGATGATAATGCCATTGAATATCTCCTCTACTCTGCTTTCTTGCAGGCAGCTAGGAATGAGGTCCTGGTGCCTCAAGAAAGAGAGGATGGTAGAAATGTTGAGGCAAGTAGAGACATTTTTCAGAACATCTGCATGTTTGAATTGTTGTCATCCCTGGACCAATGCTCAATGTGATGCCTTCACTCCCACTTCTCCACACAGCTCCTGCAGGAGAGCAGTAATAGTAGCTAGTCAGTGTTATAGACTCCAAAATCCAGAGGTTATCAGCCAAATAGACTCATGGCACTGAAAAAGGTAAGCAGTAGCTTTTTACCTTCTCTGCTGAAATCACAGGGCGGCACCATTTGGAAAAGGGAATATAGATCACAAAGGCTTAACATATGTTGTCACATTTTCTTTTGTCTTAATCCATGAATTTGTTCACTACATTGAATATTTTTTACTCACACATTTCCATTGTCTCCCACTATTGAATGTAAACTTCATAATCGGGTTTTAATTTAATGGGTTAAGTGGAGAAAGGTTTTGAATCTTACAAGTTGGGAGACATTGGACAAGTACATTACAGATCTTATGTGTGAGGGGCTATGGTTAGTGGGATGGCAATGGAGTAGTTGACATTGTTCTAACTGACATGATGTGCTATAAAAGCATTTGTTGCATCACAGGCAAAGATATGTTCTGGTGGCTCTATGAACAAGCCCCATCATCTTCATTTTGATAGTTTTGCTTCTCTAAGTGAGGAACCGTTTGCCTCTTCATCCTACACATCAAGATCCTTTTGCTATATTTTGTAGAATGCAGCATGCTTTGCAACACCCTTGTAAATACTTCAGAAAATCTCCAGGTGTGTCAAGGAAACTGAACTTCAACATTCTTCTGGGTTCCTCAATAATACATCACCCGGCTGGCATTGTACCTCTTCCACAATTGAGTGGAGAGGTTTCTAAGACATGTCATGTGGTATCAAGAAGAGGCATCAGTTGAAGTGGAAACTTTCCTGCTTCTTGACTGTGATAGAAAGACTCAACAAAATTTGTTTCGACTAAATAACTAGTCTTTATTTACGAAAGACTGCATGCAGTATTTGGCTGAAACTTGTGTTCAGAGAGCAGTTGGTACAATTTGCTAATTCCTCCTCAAGTCCGCGCTTACAGAAAGAAACAGTTCAGTATTTATACATAATCATTGTCAGTTTGCGTGACCAGAGGTTATTCAGGAATTTGATCAGTAATAGAATCATAAGCAATATCATTAATCATGGCACAACTTGCTGACCTCCTTGAACTCTTTGTCTCATCATTCATACCCTTATCTTGTCCTTTGATGTAACAGAAAGAGGTCGGTGACTCCTTCATCCCTGACCTTATCTTGTCTTACTCATACAGCCCTAAGTTATGAGGAGTCAATCTTATCAGGTCTTACAGAGGTCAGGCATTTTGGAATAGCCTGACCTTCTCTGGTCTTATTCATGTCTTAAGTTATGCGGAGTCAGCCTTATCAGGTCTTACAGGGGTCAGGCATTTTGAAATAGCTTGGTCAGCCGTTCTTATATTGTACCAAATACTTGACCAATTTTCCCATCATGCTATTCCTTAGTTTGTACAACTTCACAGCATCCACCATTCCCAAGCAGACAGCCTGTCAGGTTGCTCACAGGTAGAAACATTGTGGGGATATTCACCATCAATATGAAGGCATCACGGCTTCCAGGAAATCATACAGAGACTGATAAGAACTTTTTTTAATGGTTTCAACAGGCTGAACATTGATGGAGTGGCAGACCTTGTGGATCTCAAATACTCTTGTCTGTTCAGGCAGTAGTTGCATTGCAATGCACATACAGTGTACGGCATCCAGCACCTTTGGGAAGCTTGCCTGAGATGCAAATTCCAATGTTCACTCTGTTTGACTGTCTTTGTCACTTGGAAAAGTTAGATATCTGTTGACCATGCAAAATAATCCATCTATTGTTCATAAGTTGCCAACTGCATTGCCATCAATAATTTTGGTGTGGCAGCATATTTGCAATGACTGGACTAATGCTACTTGTCATCCAAAGACCTGAACTATTGACCTGGAGACATGAGTTCAAAAATCACCATGGCAGTTGGGAAATTTAAATTCAGTCAATAAGAAATCATGAATAGGATGGCTCAGTAATGGTGAAAGTACCAGATTGTTATAAAACTCCATTTATTCACTAATGTCCTTTAGTGAAGGAAATTGGCTTCCTTACCTGATCTATATGTGATGCCATACCATAGCACTATGGTTGATTACGAACTGCCTGAAGTATCTCATCGCCACCTTCTCAAGGGCAATTAGGGATGGGCAATAAGTGCTGGTCTCGCCAATTATGTCCACAACTCAAGAATGAATAATAAAAATTATCCTGTCAAAGTCTAGAAGTAAAGTAATTCAATGCAATTGTTACTTTCACTCCTGTTGGTATGGTCTTCTCATCAGGTCCAAGTGGCAGAAAGTCTTCCTTTAGGAGACTGCGGAATTTGAAGTATACCTGCAGCATCATGCAGCCACTCCTAAAGGAATGGTCCTCCAAGTGTTCAAGGAAATTGAGTGCCTTCCTCTACCTGTTGGGTACACAATGCCATTTGTGGGCATGGGCATTATACTGTTATACTGCTGTCTGCTCTGCAACTCACCTGCAGATCCTTCCTGCTGCTGGTGCTCCTCTTCCTCTGCCTCTTCATCAGCTCTGAACACTGCAGCAATGACAGACCCATAATGGGACACTTCCCCTGTGGTGAATCTCTGCCTATGACTGACTGGATAAGAATGGTATCAGGCAAAGACAGTTAGCTGAAAAACAGAGGGGAGGCAATAGAAGAGGAAGGTGTGGTCAACCATGACAGAGGCGACAGAAAAATTGTGACGGAGAAGGAGAGATAGTTTATTGCAGTCACAATCATATAGGATGTCATTTGTTTTGGGATTGTGGCAGGACAGAAACTTGACTGGAAGACTTGAAAGATAGAGATCTGAGAAGGGCGAGCATGGAAAGTGTGGTGAACCATCGTTGGTTACCACTGTGGGTTATTCCTATGTTACTGTTGGGTTAGGGGGTTGCCACTGTGGGGGTTGTATAATGTTGTTGGGTTAGGGTGTTTACCTGTGGTAGATGTTGTTATGGCACATCCCGGTCGGGCCCCGCCTCCTGGGGAGAGGTATAAGACCCTCTGCTCCGGCGGGACCCCTCCAGTCTGAACTGGTGTACTCGTGTTAGTTAGTTCCATTGTTTGCTAATAAAAGCCTTCAATAGCTGAAGCCTTGTTCCACGTGCTTGATTGTCGCGCATCAATTTTATTAGCAAACATAAAACTCTCAACAGTAAAAAGGGAGTATGGAACAAATATTAAAACCAGAGCGTCTGGCGCTGGACCCACGTGCGGTCGGTGCCGCTAACACCTTCGACCACTGGTGGAAGTGTTTCGAAGACTACCTGGCAGCCTCTGTAGCTGTTACAACAGACAACGACAAACTCCAGGTCCTCCACGCGAGGGTAAGCGACACGATTTATCTTGCGATTCGTGCGGCCACCACTTACCCGAGGGCCATCGAGCTCTTGAAGAAACGATACACGAGACCACCCAACGAGATACACGCTCGTTACCTCCTCGCTACACGATGTCGGCAGTCGGGCGAAACCATGGAGGACTACGCCAATGAGCTCTTGCAGCTTGCCAGGGGTTGCGATTGTAAAGATGTGTCAGCAGAGCAATATATGTACGACCTCGCCCGAGATGCGTTCGTAGCAGGGGTAGGGTCCTCGTACATCCGGCTTAAGTTATTAGAGAAAGGGAACCTCAACTTGACCCAAGCGATGGAGATGGCTGAGATGCTGGAGGCAGCGTCGAAAAGCTTGGCTCTGTACCCCGAAGACTACGTGGAGACAACGTGGCAAGAGCAAGCACAAATCCCTCCTCGCCCCACGGGCTCGCGCTCCCATATCGATCTGACGACGGTGGCAGCTCCAGGCGGCGAGCGATGCTATTTTTGCGGTGGAGCCAAGCATTCACGGCAACAGTGTCCTGCAAAAACGGCGATCTGCAGCCAGTGTGGTAAAAAGGGCCACTATGCTAAAGTTTGCAGGTCAAAGCCCAAAAACGGCAGTGCAGCCTGTGACCCTCCAGAGCGGAGACAATCTCCTTCGGCGTCGCAATACCCACGAGGTCCGACCACGTGCGAATCCAGGACGGCGCCATCGTGGCTGACGGAGGAGGAGGAAGACCACCAGGAGTCGCTACGTTTGGCGCCCTCACCCACGTGCGATTCATGGGGGCGGCCATCATGGTCAACGACGACTAGGAGCGAGCAGCAGGGGTCCTCAGCATCAACCTCGGCTGCATGCAGTGACGCCCAGGGGCCAACGGTGGCGTCGATCTCTCTGGACCAGACAAAGCATCACAGGCTTGATAATTCCATGATGAACATCAAGGTAAATGGTCGTACTGTGTATTGTCTGTTTGACAGTGGGAGCACCGAGAGTTTTATTCACCCTGACACTGCAAAAAGGTGTGGACTCCGGGTTCTACCTGCCAAACAGACAATTTCCATGGCATCACGGTCCCGGTCTGTACTGATCCAAGGACGTTGTATGGTAACCCTAGAGGTACAGGGCACAATTTACGAGCGATACAGGCTCCTTGTGTTACCGCACCTTTGTGCGCCAATTCTCCTCGGACTAAATTTTATGGTCCACATGAAGAGTGTGATCCTACAGTATGGTGGGCCACTCCCTTCACTGGCAGTAGGGAATCAGCCGCAGCCTCCAAATTGCCCAAAGCGCCCCGCATGCAATCTCTCCACACTAAAAATCACCACACCTTCTTTATTTAAGAATCTGGTACCAGGCTGCAAGCCCATCGCTACTAAGAGTAGGCGTTACAGCGCTGAAGACCGGATCTTTATCAGATCTGAGGTTCAGCGGCTCCTCAAGGAAGGGATCATACAGGCCAGTGCTAGTCCGTGGAGAGCGCAGGTCGTGGTGGTTAAAAGCGGGAACAAACCTCGGATGGTCATCGACTACAGTCAGACCATTAACCGTTATACGCAGCTGGATGCGTATCCTCTCCCGCGCATTTCTGATATGGTCAATCAGATTGCGCAGTACCGGGTGTTCTCTACCATAGACCTTAAGTCCGCCTACCATCAACTCCCCATCCGCCCAGAGGACCGACAATACACGGCTTTTGAGGTGGATGGTCGTCTATACCATTTTCTCAGGGTTCCATTTGGTGTCACCAATGGGGTCTCGGTCTTCCAGCGTGCTATGGACCGAATGGTGGACCAGAACGGGTTGCGGGCTACCTTCCCGTACCTGGATAACGTCACCATCTGCGGCCATGACCAGCAGGACCATGACACGAATCTCCAACACTTTCTGCGCACTGCATCTCGCCTGAATCTGACCTATAACAGGGAGAAGTGCGTATTCCGTACGCGCAGGTTAGCTATCCTTGGATACGTGGTGGAAAACGGGGTCATTGGCCCTGATCCAGACCGTATGCGCCCCCTTACTGAACTTCCCTTGCCCGCTAGCACAAAAGCACTGAGGAGATGCCTCGGCTTCTTTTCGTATTATGCGCAGTGGGTCCCCAACTCCGCGGACAAAGCTCGTCCGCTCATCAAGTCCACGACCTTCCCACTCACGCCGGAGGCCCAATTGGCCTTCAAGGCTTTGAAAAGCGACATTGCGAAAGCCACGATGCACGCGGTGGATGAATCCATCCCTTTCCAGGTGGAAAGTGATGCATCTGATTTCGCCCTAGCCGCCACACTAAACCAGGCAGCCAGGCCTGTCGCGTTCTTTTCCCGCACCCTTCAAGGCCCCGAAATTCGGCACTCAGCGGTGGAGAAGGAGGCTCAGGCCATTGTGGAGGCTGTCAGACACTGGCGCCATTACCTGGCGGGGAAGCGGTTCACCCTGATCACGGATCAACGATCCGTGGCGTTTATGTTCAGTAACACGCAGAGGGGCAAGATCAAGAACGATAAGATCTTGCGGTGGAGAATTGAGCTCTCCACCTATAATTACGATATTATGTATCGTCCAGGGAAGCTCAATGAGCCCTCGGATGCCCTCTCGCGCGGAACATGCGCCATCATGCAGGAGGACCGCTTGAAGGCCCTCCACAATGACCTGTGCCATCCTGGAGTCACCCGACTCTACCACTTCGTAAAAGCCCGCAACCTGCCCTACTCGGTGGAGGATGTCAGGTCAGTGACGAGAAGCTGTCGGATTTGCGCGGAAAGCAAACCGCACTTTTATCGACCGGACCGGGCACAATTGGTCAAGGCCACTCGCCCCTTCGAGAGGCTGAGTGTGGATTTTAAGGGCCCCCTTCCCTCAACGGACCGGAATGTCTATTTTCTCAATATAATAGATGAGTACTCCCGGTTCCCGTTTGTTGTCCCCTGTGCGGACACGTCGACTGCCACAGTGATTAAGGCATTCAGTGATCTTTTTACCCTGTTCGGGTACCCCTGCTACATACATAGCGACAGGGGCTCGTCGTTCATGAGTAACGACTTGAGGCAATTCCTGCTCTCATACGGGATTGCCTCTAGTAGAACCACGAGCTACAACCCTAGGGGTAACGGACAGGTGGAGAGGGAGAATGCTACAGTCTGGAAGGCTGTCCTACTGGCGCTGAAATCCAGGGGCCTTCCAGTCTCCCGTTGGCAGGAGGTCCTTCCAAATGCGCTTCATTCCATCCGCTCCCTCCTGTGTACGGCAACCAATGCTACTCCCCACGAGAGGATGTTCTCATTCCCTCGGAAGTCGTCCTCGGGGATCTCCTTACCAGCCTGGTTGACGTACCCAGGACCCGTCCTTCTGCGGCGACATGTGAGGGCCCGCAGGTCCGACCCCTTGGTCGAACCGGTCCAACTCCTCCACGCCAACCCTCAGTATGCCTATGTGGCATATCCTGACAGGCGAGAGGACACAGTCTCCATTCGAGACCTGGCGCCCGCAGGGGACGTAGCAACTCCTGTCGCTCCCATACCCCCTGTCACGAATCCCCTATCATTTATTTCTTCCCCAGACGTGGCGCGGTCAGCACCGGGACCAGTGCATAACAGTTATACTCCCATGTACAGCTTGCCTGAGACTCGGAGATCAGCGCCACCACAGAAGGTTCCAGGATCCCCTGCACCATCGCCTCACCAGGGTCAACCGGCCCGGGAGTCCTCGAGGGGACAGCCGGACACTGTTTTGGAGAGAACGCCACCGCAAGCACCTGCTCCGGTGTCGCAACCGGTGTTGAGGAGATCACAGCGACGGTGCGGTCCTCCAGACCGTCTGGACTTGTGAATTTTGTACATATGTGACCTGTTTTCGCACCCCGCCGGCCTTTGTTTTTAAAGGAGGGGTGAATGTGGTGAACCATCGTTGGTTACCACTGTTGGTTATTCCTATGTTACTGTTGGGTTAGGGGGTTGCCACTGTGGGGGTTGTATAATGTTGTTGGGTTAGGGTGTTTACCTGTGGTAGATGTTGTTATGGCACATCCTGGTCGGGCCCCGCCTCCTGGGGAGAGGTATAAGACCCTCTGCTCCGGCGGGACCCCTCCAGTCTGAACTGGTGTACTCGTGTTAGTTAGTTCCATTGTTTGCTAATAAAAGCCTTCAATAGCTGAAGCCTTGTTCCACGTGCTTGATTGTCGCGCATCAGAAAGTTACTGCATCTTCAATCCAGATATTAAATAACTTGTTGACATTTAGTAGATGAGTGTAACTTCTACCCATTAGACACTGTAAAAGGTAAGCATTACTTCGACCCATTAGACACTGTAGAAGGTGAGTTTTATTTCTATCCATTAGACACAGTAGAAGGTAAGCATTACATCTACCCATTAGACCTAGTAGAAGGTGAGTATTACTTCTACCCATCAGATTCTGACTTTAGTTTATTTTATTCTCTGCTTTGCTCAACAAATTACTGTACTTCACAACAAAATATTTTTGTGAAAATGTGAAAATGATTAGCAGGTAAAGCCCAGCTAATTAATCAAACCTGTCTCACACTCATGATACTTGAAGCATCACAACTCAGCACTTCCTCTATGCACATAGAGCCCTCACCCTGTCCCCATCAGCCATATAATCTCCTATGAAAGGCAAAAAGGTAGAACAAAATAGGACAAAGGGGAAAAGAAACTTGGAAAATTCTTCTCTGACCTACCCGTCCCAATCCATCCCCCACCTCCACACTCAGACAGTCCAGAAGATCACATGAACCATGCGCTTGTTATTTGGTAACACGCTTAAGTGCCCATATGATGTGATTTCTGCCCCAGTCAAAAACTAGTCCAGCTCTCTCTTAAAGGTATGGAGGAAGACAGCTCCCACACACAAGCTGGCAACATATTCCAGAAGCAAATAGCTTCATTCTGCAGCAACTATTGAGAATGGTGCTAACTATTACATGCTGTCATTCCAGTAGGATACTCGCAATGAGCTATAACAAAAGGAAATATCAGGTACAAGAGAGAAAGCCAGATTTCTTAACAGATCTGTATTTATTGCAAATTTTATACTAAATGTATCCTTTAAAAACAAGTAGAATTCCAATATTAAAGCAAACCAGATCATTCACACAGCTAAAATGGCAAGTTACACAAAACATTTTAGGGTAAACATTCCAACCTAATGTGCAAAGGAATTCCCGCTTACAAAGAGTGTTTAAAGCAATTTCTATCAAAACTTTGACGCAGAAATGGGTGATGGCAATCATTCTGATGTAAAGCAGGCTAGGACTAGATGGTTTGACAGAGGGCAAAGTTGCATCAAGAACATGCAGCTGCAGTCTGCTTTGATAAAATGGTTGAAGGTGACAGGAGTAGAAAAGCATGAAATAGAAATTGAAAGAGACAAAAAAAACAGCTGAAAAATTTAGATAGGAATATAAATAGACATGGATAAATGTAGCGATTAAAGCGTGACAACAACTCAGCTGTGAGTGAATGCTGCCACTCTGGGCTGCAATCCTACATACAAATTGTTACTAGCTGTCAAAAGAAGACGTTATATACTCAAACAGTTATCATCATGGGACAGGAATGTCTTAACAAGACATGCAAGAAAACAACAACAACTTGCCTCTCTTAATGAGGTAAAACATGCCATGGAATGTTCACAGGAATGTAATCAGATAGAAAATTGACATCAAGCAAAAAAAAGGAAGACATGAGAATAACTGACCAAAAATATTCATCAAAGAGGCAGATATTCAAAGGAAGAGACGTGGAGAGGCACAAGAGGGTTCGGAGGAAATTCCAGAGTTAAGGCCCTAGATGGCAGTCATGGCAAAGAATGATGGGGCAAAGAAAATCAGGGATGGACTGGATGTCAAAACTGGAAGAACACGAAGATCTTGGAGGGTTGTAAAGCCTAACTTCTGGCACTTTCCGAGTGGATTGGAAAGTAGCAAAGGTAACACGACTATTCAAGAAAGGAGAGAGAGAGAGTAAACAGGGAACTACAGGTCAGTTAACCAGTCATTAGTTGTCAGGAAAAAGCTGGAATCCATTTTAAAATGTTGGTAACAGAACAATCATAGTATAATTAGATAGAGACTTGATTTTATGAAGGAGAAATGGGGTGGGATTTTACAGCCTCTCTCATCCCTAAACAGCAAAATCCCGTCCAAGGTTAAGGGACGTTCCCATTGTCCGGCCCTTGCCTGCTCCAATTCCCATGTCGGGGTTTTCTTTGGGGGCGGGGGGGGAGGGGTCATGGGGCGTGAGGGGGGTGAGGGGGGGGGGGATAAAATTCCGGCCATGGTATTTGCCAAATTAGAGATTTTGGAGAATGTAACTAACAGGGCAACTAAAGGGAAAATAGCAAATGTAATACATTAGGATTTTCAAATAGCTTCAATAAGGCTCCACACGAAAGATTGTCACAAAAGGTAGGACCTCATCTTTTTGTGGGTAACATATCAATGTGGATAGAGGATTAGTTAAAGGACAGAAACTAGAGAGTCATATAATTTTGAGGTTGGCCAGCTGTTATGAATGAATTGCTACAAGGATCAGTGTTGGAGCCTCTGCGATTTAATACCCCTATTTAATGGCTTAAATGAAGCAACTGAGAGTAGTCGCCATGTTTACTGATGATACAAAGCTAAGTGGAAAGATGAGATCTGAGGACAACACATTGGGCAGATTTTTCCAGCCTCACATAGATGAATTTGGAAGCATGACTGGGAGAAAAATGAGGAAATCTCACATTGAGGCAGCTCCCTAAAACATTCTCTCCTCTCAGTGATTTTGCTGTCAACAGGGTTGTCTGATATTGGTTACCCACCCAGCAGTGCCTGCCTGGCGAATAGCTAATTATTAACAATCAAACATCCACTTAGGGGCAAATTTGTGACGATCCAATGGCAAACCACCTCAGCCAAGGCCAAAGCCCAGCAAATGCTTGTGGGCAGCCACTTATCAGCATGCCCAGGGGCCAGCAAGGCCTCATTTAATTTCCTCTTTCTCCAGAGTTGTGGGTGCTTGAGGGCCACAGCCATGGCTACACGACTCCCTGTGGAGTGGTTCCCCCTTCACAATTATAACCTGTGGGCATCCTTTAGATACTTTAAAAGTCTTCAGAGGGTACTTCAATCTTGTGGTACCCTCCACAGTCTCCCACCTACAGAGTCAACACTCACTGCACCTCATGGGCTACCTGCTACTGAGAGTCTCAGTGCTTCAATTAGTTCTCCTGCCTACAGAACCAATCTGTAATTGGAGTGGGCAGTTAAGGAGGGGAACAAATGCTGGCTTTGCCATCAATGCTCACATCTCAGAGTCAACTACAAAATAAAATTTACTGTCTCCAGGAAGACCTTGCAGGCAGATCGGACTCAGAGACCATCTGGGTCAGGACCTACATATAATCCTGGTACATGAGAATCTTCTAAAGATTCTCCCCAAAGTTTCAATAAAGGGATATTGACAAGCGAAATGAGTGGCAAAGAGGTGACAGATGGAGAATAAAGTGGGGAAATGTGAGGTTATTTACTGTAGTAAGAATAGAAAAGCAGGATAATTTTTAAATGTCGAAGAACTACTAAATGTTAGTGTTACACAGGGCACATAGTTAATACAGACAGAAAGGCAAATGGTATGTTGACATTTATAACTAGGGGGTTGAAGTAAGAGTCAGGAAATTTGTTGCAATGAAGGTAAACCTAGGGGGCATGGTCTCAGGATAAGAGGGCAGCTATGTAGGACTGAGTTAATGAAAGATCTACTTTCTCAGAGAGCTGTGATACTTTGGAGTTCTCTATTTCAGAGAGCTGAGGTTGTTCAGTTGTTGAATTTATTCAAGGCTGAGATTGATTTTTGGACTCTGAGGGAATGAAGGGATATAGAGATTGGGCAGAAAAGTGGAACTGAGGTTGAAGATCAGCTATGATCATACTGAAGGCGAGAGCAGGCTTGAGGGCCAAATGGACTACTGCTGTTCCTACTTTTTAATGTTCTTACAGAGATAGTGATAAGTGAAAGATGTAGCATTGGAGGAGTTTGAAGAAGATTTGAAACAATGACTATCTTAGACTATAGTATATAAAACTAATAAGTAAAGCACGCATCTCCTCCTACCCTGGAGACAATACAACTGACTGTATTGACTTTCTTAGATCAGTTCGAAAGACTGCATGAAACTAAATGGGTGGAGATTGGATTAAGTATGCAACCTGCAGGCAACTAATAGCATGCTTGTAAATGAAGCCTGCAATTAAGGGAAGTTTAACGTGGTTATAAATAGCTCTAATTCAAGGATGCAGAGCAAATTAGAAGATTATGCAAAAACTCAAGAGAATAAAGAGAAGGGAAATAAGATTAAATTAAAGACACAGAAAATGAAGCCAATATACATAAAGGTGATTGGCTGCAACTTTCAGGGTAGCTAAATAGTTGCGCATTTAAATTAACATTTGGAAGGGAGGTATAATAAAATATTAGAGATCATGAAAGACAACTAATTTATAGATAAATTTCCAAAATGAAAATATAACATAAGAAGTTGTTGCGGCAAGAATCTTTACAAGTAACTAGCAAAAGTGATTAAGCTGATAGCTTGGATCCACTAGAGGCTGCTGAACTCACTGACTGTTGAAATGGAAAAGATTGCAACCAGACTTAAAAGCTGGGAGCAGAATTTATTAAAGTGACAAGTTAAGAACAGAGAAGCAAAATTAGAGCAAACATCTCAAGACAAAAGAAATCATACAGACAAGAGCCTGCAGCGGAAAGCTCTTCCAGACAGGGAATGGTTAGGAGTCAAGCAGGTGAGTTCAATGAAGTTATCTCAAATCTAATTGCTCAGTGTTCAAAAGACTACAGCAAGCTTTGGTAAAAATGAATTTAGAATATGTGCATTTAAACTGCAATTATATTTGCTTAATTAAACAACCTGCGGGGGGAGGGGGGGAGGGTGGCGTTGAATGTGGAATGCTCTGGCTTCGCTGCGGCCTGTTTCTCATAGTGGGAGGCAGTGTGCCGTTCGCAGGCGGTGGCATCTTCTGATCCCACCACTCTCAACGGGGTTTTCCATTGAATCCACCCCAAATCGCCAGGAAAGTTGTGGCAGGGTGGGGGGAGCCGCCTTTGGAAACAGAAGATCCTGCTAGCGCAAACAGCCAGAAAATTCTGGCCTCAGTATTTTGTTATATGTATTTAACTTTTACAAGAAAAATTGTGTTATAACTGCAGCTCCCTCACCACTGGTTTTGTTTCTTTCCTTCTCATTTCACCTGAATACATTGATTTCATGCCAGGCTGCAGTTTAACTCAGAAAGAACACTGGTCAGAGCATTGGAGAGCTCCTGATTTTATTATTAACTAATTTAATAACTGGAAAGTTAATCCTTCGATTTGCCTTAACTGATTCATCCTTATTCAGCTATTGACCTTTCTGTTGAATATGATTCAGAAAATGGAGGGAAATGGTGGCGTAGTTGCAATGTCACTAGATTAGAAATTCAATGGACGTGGGTTCAAATCCCTCTATAGCAGCTGGTGGATTGTACATTCAATTAACAAATCTAGAATTGAAAGTTAGTAGTAGTGATCAGTGAGCTTAAACATCATCACCGAGTGTTGTTAAAAAAAAAAATCGGGTTCAATGACATCCTTCAGGCAAGGAAATCTGCCATCCTTATCTGGTCTAGCCTACATATGACTCCAGACCCAGGATAATATGATTGATTCTTAACTTCCCACTGCTACCTGAAATAGCCGACCAAGCCTCTTAATTCAAGGGCAATTAGGGATGGGAAACAAATGTCTGCCTTGTCAGTGACACCTACATCTCATGAAAGAATAAAGAGAGAAAACAACTTGCTTATGCTGAAGTACTGGTCCACATCTGCCTCATCTTCATGTGTCAACTTAGACATGTTATTCAATCATGCAAGAGGGATCACAACTGACTCTGATTGTTTCTGTAAGCATGTTGTTTACAATGAGGCTCACTGGACACCAGTCAGCAGCAGGAATCTTGCCCTAATTCATGGGCAGTGATATGAACTGAAATCTCCCCACCATTGGATGAGTTAATTTAAAAAAAAACAAGCATTAGTCTTAAAATATTTTTTATCTATATGACTCTGCACCATAGAACATAATACATTCTTATCTATAATGCACAGCACAGGAACCCAGAAGGAAAAAAAAGTTCAGATCAGTTTTCTTATTTCCCCGTTTGACTAGTGTTCCATTTTAAGGTATACATGATCAGTTCAGTCCAGTATTCTTATTTCCCTGTTTTACTGTTTCGTCCTTTTGGAGGTCAATCAGCTCAATTGGTTCATGACACCTCCATGACCTCTCCCACATATCTAACTAATAAACATACTATTCTATTTCTTTTTGCATCATGTGTTTATCCAGCATGTCTTAAATGTATCTGTCTACTTGCCTCCCTGAGCACTAACTCTCTGGACAAAGATATTTCTCCTGAATTCACTATTGGAATTATTAAGAACCAGCTCATATTCATGGCACAAGAACAGAGGACACTGAAAAAGCTCAGTAGGCCTGGCAGCATCCGTAAGGAGAAAAAGCAGAATTAATGTTTTGAGTTCTTTTGGCCCTTTGTCAGAATTGAAGGGAGGGAGAATGTTAGATATTAAAGTGCAGCTGTGAGAGATTGCAACAAAATGCATCAATTTAAGAACAAAAGACAGATGGCGTGGTGTGTGAGGGAGAGGTCGGTTTGCATTGAGGCAATACATGTATGGAATATTTTTTTTAAAGATGTTTAGGATGGAGGAGAAAAGTCATTTTTCAGAGCTGCCAAACTCAACGTTGAGTCGTGAGGGCTGCAACATGCCCAGCTGGATGATGAGATGCTGCGCTTCCAGCTTGCACCGGGGTTCACTGAAGCATTGCAAAAAGGCCAAGACATGAGAGCAAGGTGCTGAGCTGAAATGGAAGCAACAGGAAGGTTGGGGTCACGCTTGCGGACTGAGTGAAGGTGTTCTTCAAAGCGGTCAGCCAGTCTGTGTTTAGTCTCTGTAAGGTAGAGGAGACCGCATTGGGAGCAGCGAATATAATATTTATAGCCCTTCATTCTGGTTTGTCCCACACATGGAAACATCTTTTGTTTGTTTATCAGTAAAAACCTTCCAGCAAAAGCTTGCATTTATCTCGCACTTTGATGGCTTCATGACATTCCAAAGTGCACTACCTCGTCACACCCTTCTGAAAAAGCAAACTGTACCTTTGTTCAGCACCTCTTTCTGAAAAACAACAGCAACTCCATAGTGCACTAGGTATCAGCCTAGAGTTTTGCACTTAAGTCCTGAAGTAGGATTTGAACCCACAACCCTGCAACTCAGAAGAAGGAGGATACCACCAACTGAGCCATGGCTGATAGCATTGACAGCTACTCTAACAGGTTACTCCTCAGCTTTCTCTTTTCAAGAGAAAAGGCTACCCATCCTGTTCATTCTTTTCTGGTAGGTATAACTTCTCAGCTCACATGTAATTCTTATCAATTGCTTCTGCATATTTTTCACTGCCTCTGCATCCTTTTTATAAAACAGAGACCAGAACTGCACACAATACTCAAAGTATACTCAAGCCAAACTTCTCTGCTTTTCAGTTCTAGCTCTCTTGAAATGAATCCTAGTCCTTTGCTTTCTTTTCTGGCTAGATATCTTTGCTTCTCTATCTTATTCCCATTTTCCAAAGAGCCTGCAGCCTCCTTATTTTTCCTACCTAAGCGCAACACCTCACATATATCTGCACTGAAATTCATTTACTAATTACAAACACATTCCGCATGTTTATTGATGTCATATTAAATTTTCCCGAAGTCTTTCTTAGTATAATCTATGTCCTCAATTCATTCTCACCAGCGAAACCCAAGTTGTTTAAACGGTGAACAATAGAAGGAATCTTTCTGGTATATCATTTCCAGCTTTTGCTCATCTCAGTACCTATCCATAATCCCCTCCTCTCTGTTGTCTGTTATTTAGTGTGTTTGCTATCCATATCACTGACTCCAGGTGCTCTGACCTTTGTCTTAAGTTTACAATACAGTACATTATCAAAGGCCTTTTGGAAATCCAAACATAGTATGTTTTCCCATTTAAGCCAATGAGAAAGAGTCTTTTGGCATCATGACTTACTGATATCCCCATTGCATCGAATCATAGAATGCCTACAGTGCAGAAAGAGGCCATTCGGTCCATCAAATCTGCACCAACTTTCTGACAGAGTATATCTTACCAGGCCCTCTCCCCACCCTAACTCTGTAACCTCACACATTTAACCTGCTAATCCATCTAACCTGCACATCTTGGACCGCTGGGGAACTTTGGCCATCACTTAATTTTATTAAAGACAAGTTTTGCTACTCATAGATGAGGTGATTATTACTTATTAGGTTTTCTAATAAAAATCACCTTATTCATATTAAGGAAACAAGGTGTTAAGAAATATCGGCCGCGACTCTCTGACCTCGCCTTCGGCTGGGATTCTTCAGAACTAGTGCAATGAATGGAGATTTGGCTGAGCGCCAAATTCTCCGTTCTCATTGGCAGTGGTGGCGGGGCATGAAAGATCTCATAATGGAGGATAATGATTAAACCTCGGAAAAAGCCATGACCGTGACAGTTCAAATCGAATTTGCCACGTTAGATTCAAAAAAGTTGCACAGAAATACATCCTCAGGCTCCAGATGCAACTTGCCCAACTAACTCAAGTGCAAGGGTTATGAATAAGGAGACTTGAGCAATCTTGTCAACATGCAGTCTGTCTGGGTCAGATACTTTCAAAACCGTGCCTAAATTGTGAAGATGTGCATCGAGTAATGACACATGACAAGGGAAAAAGTGTAACCAATACTTATAATGGAACTACTTCACAAAGGTGTGCAAGTCAAAGAAGAAGACTTAATCAGTTCAATCATCTCAAATTCTGTTTTCTGGTATGGAAAAGAGGTATTAACGCTTCTGCTATTCCATGTATTGCAGCTTTGTGTGGACAGCTCAACTATGGCCGAAAACGGAATGGAATGGAAATCTCCGTTGGCCTCGGGCAGGATTTTACGATCTCACCTGAGCGAGACCATAAGATCCCACCTCCGCTGCCACTGAACCCCACACTCTGAAAGGATGCAGCAACACTCCAGCAAATCAAATAACTCACCAAAACATCTCTATAAAACTCCAGAGAACTTCCAAACACTGTCAACAGGAAATGTTCCAAAAAAATTCCTGACCTCCATGTTGGGTGCATGGCCTTTTAAATAATGTTCGTGCAGGGCTCATCTTGCAACTTCACACTTGTTTGCAGAGTGAATAATGAAGAGGTTCTCTGCCCACGTTTTCCAGGGTATGATTATCACAAGGAAGGCACACCTTGACAAATCCCTGTTCCTTAAATCTCAAGAGCCCATCTGTTCTTTTCACTTTCTTTTGAACAGAAACTGAACTCACGAAAGCATCCTGCTTGGGCATTAACACATTACAGTTTTTCCTGCTTTTGCACAGCTCTGTCTTCTCTGCCAGTCTTAGTTGTCCTTTGTTCTGTGAGATACTGTGAAAGGTGCTAAAACTGGTACCGAACACTTCAGTGGATTTCTATTTGAGTTTATCTCCCCATGGCAACTGGATCACATGGGAATATCTCCAACCTGAGGTGTTTAAGAGGATATTTTAATACATAAGCTTCTTGTAAGTTTAGTATTCATGACAATATTGAAAGAGGATGAAATTTTGTTTGTTGGAGCTGCATGATATTTGTTATGTGTTTCTGTAATGTGATGATCTGGTAGAGGCTGATAACTTTTAAACAGAGATTCAAACTCTCAGCTATTATCTTAATGAACAATGGTTAAATTTATTTATTAGTCATAAGTAAGGCTTTCTGCAATGAGGTTACTGTGAAACTCCCTAGTTGCCACACTCCGGCGCCTGTTCGGGTACATTGAGAGAGAATTTAGCATAGCCAATGCACCAAACCAGCATGTCTTTCGGACTGTGGGAGGAAACTGGGGCACCCAGAGGAAACCCACGCAGACATGGGGAGAACATGCATACTCCGCACAGACAGTGACCCAAGCCGGGAATTGAACCCTGGCGCTGAGAGGCAGCAGTGCTAACCATTGTGCTACCACACCTGGCAGATTCTCTCTCTGCTTGTCTTGAAGCTGCTTCCAGACTCCAAATGCCCGTTTCAGTTTGAAACCCCCAAATTTAAATGCAAGCAAAAAGAAACCTCCCTGCAATCAATCCTCACAGCAATGTGGCACCTGGGAAGAAGAGTTATATTTGACTTGAAATATCAGTTTCTTTCTCCACAGATGCTGCCAGGCCTGCTGAGTTTTATTTCCAGCACTTTTTGTTTTTATTTCTGATCTCAAGCCTCCGCACTGTTTTGATTTTACACAGATGACTCAGTCTTTCAAATAGTCCAATGATAACTTTAACATTCACTCAAAAAGGAAAACAGTTTTAGTGTCATGCCATATCTAAAATAAGGATCTTCACCAATAGAGTAGCCTATCGGTAGTACACGGGAGTGTCAGCTAGATTTGTGTTCAAGTTCTTCAGCTTAAAGCTACAATCTTGCAACTCAAGATCTTGTACTATCAATTGGACCAAACTGGCACTTACGGTATGTTCACAAATCTTTATGGTCTTTTTAAAAATGAGAGCTGTTGCAACAGAGAATTGGGTTCAGATGAAAAGAAAAATATCGAGAGGTATGAAGACAGAAAGACCATCACAGGGTAAAAAATGAGAGGAAAGGAATGGTAAATATTTGGAGAGAAAACAGAAGAAGAAGAAGATGGTTATGAATGTTGAATCATGTCAAGAATTTAATTATTTCCATATTTTCCTCAGAGTGTGTATGTGTGTAGCAATAGCTGCCACTTCAAACAAACAACTCTGATCTGACTGTAAACTCTGCTGGTAGAAGTGTCTCTGTGGTGGGAACGCTTTTGAATGTCTTTCAACGTGTTTCAATGATCGAGGCTGCTTAATAAGTTATTTTAAGCAAAGTAGCAAGAGCCTATTGAGTTTTTAATGCAGCGTGTAGAGAAAACTAGATGAACCATTAAACAAATATAGTGCAACTCGCTTATACAACCAAGTTGGGATCAAACACAGTTCAGATGACTGGTTCGTCTGAACTAGGGATTCATTGATGAACATTTGATATGCATGATATTGCTGGCTCCAAAAAAAGGAATGGATGGAATCTTCAGTCAGACAACGAGAGAGAATCACACTGGTGTCGTTGATGAGAAAAATCGCCATATCTTCAGCCACTTCAAAATAAAGTTTTTCACGAATTTCACACTGCATGTGTTCACCTGCCTCTGATTCACTCACCCCAGCCTCACTTGAACTCAGCAATTGGGGGGAGCGGGAGACGGGGGGATTGCAACTTTTAAATGCCTCCCCCACACTCTCCAGCACTTGTTCCGAGTCCAATTTGGGGGATGACAGCCAGGAAGACATAAGTACATAAGAACATAAGAAATAGGAGCAGGAGTAGGCCATCTAGCCCCTTGAGCCTGCCCCGCCATTCAATAAGATCATGGCTGATCTGAAGAGAATCAGTTCCACTTACCCGCCTGCTCCCCATAACCCTTAATTCCCCTACTGATCAGAAATCCATCTATCCGTGACTTAAACATATTCAACGAGGTAGCCTCCACCATTTCAGTGGGCAGAGAATTCCAGAGAGTCACCACCCTCTGAGAGAAGAAGTTCCTCCTCAACTCTGTCCTAAACTGACTCCCCTTTATTTTGAGGCTGTGCCCTCTAGTTCTGGTTTCCTTTCTAAGTGGAAAGAGTCTCTCCACTTCTACCCTATCCAGCCTCTTCATTATCTTATATGCCTCTATAAGATCACCCCTCAGTCTTCTAAACTCCAACGAGTACAAACCTAATCTGCTCAATCTCTCCTCATAATCTACACCCCTCATCTGCGGTATCAACCTGGTGAACCTTCTCTGCACTCCCTCCAAGGCCAATATATCCTTTCGCAAGTAAGGGGACCAAAACTGCACACAGTATTCCAGCTGTGGCCTCACCAATGCCTTGTACAGATGCAGCAAGACTTCTCTGCTTTTATATTCTATCCCCCTCGCGGTAAATGCCAACATCCCATTTGCCTTCTTGATCACCTGTTGTACTTGCAGACTGAGTTTTTGCGACTCATGCACACGCACCCCCAGGTCCCTTTGCACAGTAGCATGTTGCAATTCTTTTCTATTTAAATAATAATCCAATTTGCTATTATTTCTTTCAAAGCGAATAACCTCGCATTTGCCAACGTTATACTCCATCTGCCAGATCCTCGCCCACTCACTCAGCCTATTCAAATCTCTCTGCAGACCTTCCGCTTCCTCCACGCAATTCACTTTCCCACTTATCTTCGTGTCGTCAGCAAACTTTGTTACCCTACACTCAGTCCCCTCCTCCAGATCATCTATGTAAATAGTAAACAGTTGAGGCCCCAGTACCGATCCCTGCGGCACGCCACTAGTCACCATCTGCCAACCAGAAAAGCACCCATTTATTCCAACTCTCTGCTTCCTGTTGGATAGCCAATCCCCAATCCACGCTAACACCCTACCCCCAACTCCGTGTGCCCCAATCTTCTGCAGCAACCTTTTGTGAGGCACCTTATCGAATGCCTTTTGGAAATCCAAAAACACCACATCTACCGGTTCCCCTCCGTCAACTGCACTAGTCACATCTTCATAAAAATCCAGTAAGTTCGTCAAACACGACTTTCCTCTCATGAATCCATGCTGCATCTGCTTGATCGAACCATTCTTATCCAGATGGCCCGCTATTTCTTCTTTAATGATGGATTCCAGCATTTTCCCATCTACAGACGTTAAGCTAACCGGCCTGTAGTTACCCGCCTTTTGTCTACTTCCTTTTTTAAACAGCGATGTAACAGTAGCCATTTTCCAATCAGCTGGCACTACCCCAGAGTCCAGTGAATTTTGATAAATAACCACTAACGCATCCACTATTACCTCTGACATTTCTTTCAGAACCCTGGGATGCATTCCATCCGGGCCCGGGGACTTGTCCACCTTCAGTCCCATTAGTCTACCAAGCACTGCCTCTCTAGTAACAATAATTGTATTGAGTACCTCTCCTCCTACCAACACTTGATCGTTAACATTCGGTAAACTATTTGTGTCTTCCACCGTGAAAAGCGACACAAAAAACCTATTTAAAGTCTCAGCCCCACAGTTCTCGGAGGGAACCTTCACCAAGATGCTGGATGGCGTGGAGCAGAGGTGTGACATCCTCCATCCTCGCATGGGCAAGTGGCTTCCCAATAAGACCACCAACCCTGTATGGGAGGCAGTGTCAGTGTTAGTGAGTGCCAGCTTGCTACATAAGATGATAGAAATCCAGTAAGCTCAGCATGGTTAGCAATGCTGCCTCACAATGGCAGGGACCCAGGTTCAATTCTGGCCTTGGGTGACCGTCTGTGTGGAGTTTGCATGTTCTCTCCGTGTCTGTGTAGGTTTCCATTGGATGGTCTGGTTTCCTTCCACACTACAAAGATGTGCAGGTTAGGTGGACTGGTTATGCTAAATTGCCCATTTATATCAGGAGGATTAGATACGTGGGGTCATGGGGATAGAGTCTAGGTGGGATTGTTGTTAGTGCAGGCTAGATGGGCCGAATGGCTTCCTTCTGCACTGCAGAGGTTCTATGATTCAGTGCAGCAGTGCAGGAAGAAGATGAATGACCTTCGTGCAGCCAGGGTAAGTGACCTTTCTCATTTGTCCCCACGCACTCAATAGCACACCCATCACACTTCCAAAGACCGCACACTCACAGTCATGGGGTCCCAGCACTCACCCTGCTCCCCCCAAGCCCCCTCATTCTCCCAGTGGATCTTTGTCTTCCCACATCCCTGCTCCCACTCACCTACCACACGTCCCAGGCCTCTTTACCATCTGAGCCAGCAAGAGTGCTGCCTGCACTCTTTCAATCTGTTTCATTGTAGGAGAAGCTTGAGTACAATTGACATGAGTGGGCACAGTTGGCAGAGTAACGTCTGAGCTGAAGACCTTCACACCGTTTGTGGAGTGAACCCTGGACAGTGAGGAGCAGGACAGCACCTGTGCTGAGGGTGAGGTGGGGGCAAGAGACAAAAGTGAGAACTCTCAACATGTCCAGCCACAGTGTCATTCCCACATGAGTTCAGTTGCTGCTATCTCTATGCCCCTGCCATGCACTAATGCATTCTTGCTTCCTTTGCAGATCAATTAGTCGACCAGCCTGGCCTGTCCTCACACCCTCTGGTCACGATGGACCAGAGCAGCTCGGAGGGAAACTTCTCGGAGAATAGTACTGAAGGTGTCACAGTTGTCACCCGCACCCTCCACCAGCGCAGATACTCACACCTGGGTGGGATTAACTAGTAGGCAGGTTTATGGATCACTCACTGGTGAGCACTTCACTGCTGATGATCCACAGCAGGCAGAGGCAGGGACATTCCAGGGATCCAGCACCCGGAGGGATGCCAGAGCCCAGGAATCTACTGAGCCTTGGTCAGATGACATGTCCCTGGGTTCAGCCACCCCACAGCTGCTGGAGCTGCCAGGCAGAGTCGTGACTCTCAGGGAGAGATGTCAGCCTCAGACTGCAAGGCCAACTGGAGGAGTCCCATTGTTTTCTCTCTGAGGAGATGGTGCCATCACTGCGAGGCAACCCTGTCCAAACTGCGATGGTGGCACCCGCGGTGGAGACCTTGACGTGTGGCATGGGATGTCCACTCCATGGTTCAGGTCATGAATGCTAGGGCATGAGTTGCATGGTGCAGGGCATCAACTGCATGGTGCAGGCATTCTGGGAATCCACAATTCCTTCCACCCAGGAGCCCTGGGGGTGTCCAACCAATCTGACACCCACCTCCACCACTCCCCACCGCTCCCCCCCCCCCCAACTCCATGTGTCCGACACGTCTCCAGCCACGCACACTGGGGAGGGCAGCACTACCAGACCCATGCTGCCCGAAAGTAAGCCCGGACCCTGAAGGTCCCAGTCCTTTCAGGCATCATGGCATGAAAGTCAGCAGGCCACCTCATCCTCAGCTGTGGATCCAGGGGAAACACCTGCATCAGCAGAGATATATCATTCAGTGTCTTATTGCTTCCAGATCAGCCTGTTCAGTGGCAGGTTGCACTCAGGTCTCTGTTAGACAGGAGTCAGACATTTGGAGGAGATATGAGGAGCGATTGCTCTGTTTTCACCACATGTCATCATCATTCTCCTGCATCGTCTGGTTATTGAGTTCCAGTGCCCTGCCCATGAAAGGAGCAATCAGCAAGGAGATCTCTTGCTGGCAGCATAAAAGTAATAAGGTCACATACCCATGGGGGGGGGGGGGGGGGGGGGGGCGCGCATCTGGTCACCCTGGTACTGGTGATCGCCAAAATGAGAGGCTATGAGGGTGTCCTGAGTCTGCATTCCATTCAGGCCCTGCCATTGTCTGAGGTCCTTTCTCAGCCCCCTCCAGGTGTTGTCCCTTGCTGACCTCCTCAATGTCCTCCAAATCTGAGGAAATGTAGTGGTCCTCCATTTCCTCCTCATCTAGCTCCTCACCGTTGTTGCACCAGTTTATGATGTGTGATGTTAGTGTGCTGTTGCTGTAGAGGGGACTGTTTTAAATTTCATTTTTTTTTCTCTGAAAGCTTCAAGGCTCCTTATAATCATTATAGCAAGTACATTTATGGCTGCTAACTGTATTTAAAGTGTTTTTTGAGTCTGTGTGAAGAATGTTGCTTATTTGGAACTGAAACAGTGACAAGTTAGAAATATTTATTTATTTTCATGTTTAAATATTGTTCAACGGTGTAATAGTTTAAACCACCTCATTTTGTCACAGTTATAGTTAAACTGTGATATTTAATAAGTTTTATTTCACTATCAAAGATACTTAATTTGTCAATGGAATCAAGCCTGAGGGTGGGAGAATAAATGTGTCTGACCTCATTGTCTCCTCTGTGTCAGCGACCTATTGCCATCATAGAGCTAATCACCACCCGCTGTCATAGTCCCCCACATTGTCCAACTGACCTGATATGTCACTGCACCCCAGCTTTGGACTTTGCTGTCACTCCCTTTATTGACCCTTTTCCCACTCCCACCCAATTCCAGCTGCCACTCCAGAAAGATAATCGCTCCTTGAAACCATTGCTTAAATCCCAGCAAGGGTGACCAGAGATGTGTGATGTCCACACTAAGGTCCTCCCCCCACCAAGGACCGGACACAATGGATACCAAGCGCTCCACAATAACAGAGGGATGCAAAGGCTGACCTCCTTCCCCAACTGCTGGGATTCAACCCTCTGTCCACAAGAATGACTTAGCTGGTTCCCTCACATCCTCCCTGGTGCCCCCTCTCCATTGGGCTCCCTCATGGGTAGTGATGACTTGCATGCTCACCTCCAATATGTCCTTGGAAGTGAGGTTGCCAGGGTCACATTTTTAAAGCACTGTTGTAAACCACACTGGCGTGACATTGCATGATGATATGGTTTGAATATTCAGTGAGGGTAGAAATATAATGGGATGGCTTGCTAATAATATGATCAATGATTAAAATGAGATTCCTGATCTTCCTGGGCAGGAATCCTATTACGTCACAGGCGAGTAGTGTGAAAGATCGGGAAACAATTTTTGCTGGCGAAAATCTCATTTCCTGACTCTTGCGAAACTTTGGGCCTCTGTCACCATTTACGCTGATGGCTAACACAGGCTCAGAATTACAGCCAAAGAACGGGATTTTCCATTCCCCTGCAGATTGGTTTCTGATGGTGGAAGTGTCTCGCCATTGGTCAGCAGTGGAAGCAGCTCGCCATTGGTCAGCAGTGGAAGCGGCTCACCATTGGTCAGAAGTCAAAGCGGCTCGCCATTGGCCAGCAGCGGAAGCAACTTGCCCTCGGTCAGCAGTCGAAGCGGCTCGCCATTGGTCATCAGCACAAGTGGCTTGTCATTGGCCAGCTGTGGAAGCAATTTACCATTCCCTGGCCCTGGAATCTTCAGGTCCCGCCGATGTCTGTGTTTTGCGTTATTCGCTGGGCATGTTGCCGGGGACCTACCATGGGTGGGGTGGGGGGGGAGGGGGGGTCACCACTGGCAGGACTAGTTTGAGAATTCAGCCCAAAGTCTTGAATTTATGTGTTGTTCATGACCTCATGACACCCCAAAGTGCTTTACAGCCAATGAAGCATTTTAGAGATGTCATCATTGTCATAATATAGGAAACAGCCAGTTTATATAGAGCTGATTCATAATGGTTCCATCATTTTTTTTGTGATATAGATTGAGGAGTCGGTATCCTTTTTCCAAAATTGAATTTTGGTATTTGGTCTCAAGAAAGCTGGAATGAAATGAAAGATATAGAATGGTAAAGATAGGCATGTCGCTGCACTGAGGATTTGTGATCTGCAGGTTAGACTAGTAAGAGTTTTAACAACACCAGGTTAAAGTCCAACAGGTTTATTTGGTAGCAAATACCATTAGCTTTCGGAGCGCTGCTCCTTCGTCAGATGGAATGGAAATCTGCAGATCCAAAGATGTGCAGGTTAGGTTGATTGGCCATGCTAAAATTGCCCCTTAGTGTCCTGGGATGCGTAGGTTAGAGGGATTAGTGGGTAAGTATGTGGGGGTAGGGCCTGGGTGGGATTGTGGTCGGTGCAGACTCGATGGGCCGAATGGCCTCCTTCTGCACTGTAGGGTTTCTATGTTTCTATGTATGTAATGGCTTTCCAAATGAGCAACTCACCTACTGCTGTTTTCCCACAACTCTCCGCAACCTTGCACATTTTTCCTATACAGGTAACAGTCCAATTCACTTTTGAATGCTTCAGTTGAACCTGCTTTCACCACACTCTGAGGCAGTTCATCCACCCCCCAACCATTTATTGTGTAAAAAGGTTTCTCCTCATATCACTAATAGAAGCAAAACAAAAGTTAGAAATCTGGAATAAAAACAGAAAATTCTGGACAAACTCAGCAGGTCTGGCAATATCTATGGAGTGAGGAACAGAGTTAATGTTTCAAGTCTGTGTGACTCTTCTGAGTATAAAATCTATTACATTCCACTCTTCCTTTAGCTATAAATAACAACACCTCCACAAATACCAAAATTATTATTCATGCCACCTTACCTTGCAAGTTCACCAGCCACTAAACAAATACCCACTGATCACAAAGATTTCAATTACCAATGTGTTATTAATGGTTTAAGGATTGGCTCAAACATGTTTCACCCTGGTGTATGTCCCTAGTGCCTGGTTGAATTGTTTTTTTAATCTACTTTACTGCTTCAACAAGGTGCTCACTCAGTGGTTATGACATTATAGGTGTGTTGTTTCAGAGGGTGATTCAGGGGCTCATGAGATGCTTATGGTTGATGACCTCTAGAAGAGGACGCCATTACAAATCACAACACACTTACTGTCTACCAGAGCAGTCTGGATCAGCTTACTTTTGGTCTTGGCTTTGGACATTATCAAAGAATGTTGTCAACATGTGAAATGACACAATTTTCAATTCCTATTACATGACTGCAGTTCAAAACTCCTCCTGATCAGTATTGAGGTAGAACGAATTTGGTAACTAGCTTAACCTACATTCTTCAGTTGTCTCTTCAGTTTGTCACCTCTTCCTCCAGTGTATGCACCAAGCCCTTCTTTTGACTACCATATTAGATCCTAAAGGTCCTTCAATACTTCTGTTGATACTTCAAATACTTCCCATTTATTAAACTTCGTGACGCAAGGTTTAAGCTGGAGTAAAATACTTTTCTGATTTGTTTCTGTAGTGACAGGATGATGTACAAGGTCCTTATAAATGAGGTGGACAAGAGTTTAATAAGCAATAAGTAGCTTTTCTTCTAGCTTTTCAGTTTGATTCATTCGCTTAGTAATCTATTTTTGGAATGTTTGGAATTTTTTGAAAAGGACTAAGCTGGATAAATATCAGGTTCTTTGCAGATTCCATCATTTCTAAGAATGTCTACTATTTAAATACCCTTAAACAACAAAGGCATTTAAAATGCAATGAGGCCAAAGTTTATCATTTAGTTCCACACATAACCAATACTTTGAAAACTTCAGTATTGGTCTAGTTAATTGGAATTCCTAAAATAACTTTCTCAGTCTTAAACTAATTATCTTAAACAAATACCAGAAAGTAAATGTAAACATGTGTAAATGGAGCCCTGCAGCCCTCAAATGGACAGTCAATCTACCTTCAAAGCTTAAAGCCAAGGCTTTCAATTTATTTTAACCCCAAATTATAAATGTAGTATTTTTATAACTGATTGATTCAATCTGTACCTGACTCTAATAAGCATCAATGACAAAGTTTAAATCATCAGTTCTTTAAATCATCAAATCATCAATAAAGGAGATATATTTACTTGTACTTATAAGCGAATTATGCTATGAACACTTAATAAGAATTAGTTCATAATAAAAGACGTATTACTGCTCTATCAGTGGATACTTTGCTGTCAGTCATTCCGACCTTATGAAGGTCTTATGGTGCAGTGCATAGCATCCCTGCCTCTGAGCAGAAGCTTTGACTTTGAGTCACACCCCAGGACTTGATGGCCCAGGAAGGTACAGCCATAACATAATCATAATGTGGCCAGGGAGGTTGAGTATCATCCTGCAGAACCCTTTGACATGCCAGTGGTAGATGGTAAAAGTGGGAGAGACTCCTAGTCAGCCATGCTTGAAGTGGCATGGCGCCCCTCAAGATATAAGCATCTGGCAACAGGTTGGCAACCTGTTCCAGAAAAAAACCTCACGATGGGAACTGATGAAAGTTTGACTCACGCACAAGGTGCAGGAAGTGAAAGGTGGTAGCATGGTCCCTTTCAGGAAGTGATCCCTGAGGGCCATGTTATCAGGCCAGACCCAATGGAGAGGCAGCACGGGAAGCCAAGCCAATCTGTGTGCATCCCAGGTTGGGGAGGAACTTCAGTTGGAGCAGGGAAGAGAAGAAGGTAGATATGTATTTGATGCGCGTTATCATACACGAGGCTAGATGCTCGGGAAATAAAGGCTTTTACTTACTGTAATGAAGCAGCCAATAATTATACACACGATCCCAGACTGAGGGGTCCCAGCCAGAGCAGGGACCTTTATACCTCTCCCAGGAGGCGGAGCCCGACTGGGATGTACCACAACACTACAATACAAAGGTGTAACAACCCCACCCTAACCCCAACAGCAACAAGTAGCACAACCCATCCCTAACCCAACAGTAACATATGTACATCCTTGTAGTACTGGCCAGACCCTGGCTCAGTACTATCCAGTGGGAACCAACGATGGTTCACCACATTCACCCCTCCTTTGAGAACAAAGGCCGGCGGGGTACAAAAAACAGAATAAAATGTAAGCAGTCTATAAGTTCAGAAGGTCAGGGGGACCGCACCGTCGTTGTGACCTCCTCAATACCGGCGGTGACACCGGAGTAGGCACTTGCACTGGCGTTCTCCCCAAGGCGGCGTCCAGCTGTTCTTCCACGGACTCACAGGCCGGTTGACCCTGAGGTGACGGTAGTCCATGGAGTCCTGACACGCCCTGCAGTGGCGACCATCCTCTGGACTCAGGCAAGCTGTACACGGGAGTAAAAGGGTTAAGCAATGGTCCCGATGCTGCCCGCGCCGTGTCCGGGGGAGAAACAAGAGTTAAGGGGTTTGTAACAGGGGGTATGGGAGCGACAGGGGTTGCTACGTCCCCTGCTGGCGCCAGGTCTCGGATCGCGACCATGTCCTCTCGCCCGTCAGAGTATGCCACATAGGCATACTGAGGGTTGGCGTGGAGGAGATGGACCGGTTCGACCAACGGGTCGGACTTGCGGGCCCTTACATGTCGCCGCCGGAGGACGGGTCCTGAGTACGTCAACCAAGACGGTAATGAGGTCCCCGAGGAAGACTTCCGAGGGAATGAAAACATCCTCTCATGGGGAGTAGCATTGGTTGCCGTACACAGGAGGGAGCGAATAGAATGGAGCGCATCAGGGAGCACCTCTTGCCAACGGGAGACTCGAAGACTTTTTGACTTCAACACCAGTAAGACAGCCTTCCAGACTGTAGCATTCTCATGTTCCACCTGTCCGTTACCCCTAGGATTGTAGCTCATGGTTCTACTAGAGGCAATCCCGTATGAGAGCAGGAATTACCTCAAGTCATCACTCATGAATGACGAGCCCCTGTCGCTGTGAATGTAGCCGGGGTACCCGAACAGGGTAAAGAGATCACGGAATGCCTTGATAACCGTGGCAGCGGATGTATCAGAGCAGGGAACAACAAACGGGAACCTAGAGTACTCGTCAATGATATTGAGGAAGTACACATTCCGATCTGTTGAGGGAAGGGGGCCCTTAAAATCAACACTCAGTCTCTCGAAGGGACGAGTGGCCTTGACTAAATGTGCCCGGTCAGGTCGGTAAAAGTGCAGTTTGCATTCCACGCAAACCCGACAGCTTCTTGTTACGGACCTGACGTCCTCCACCGAGTAGGGCAGGTTGCGGGCTTTTATAAAGTGGTAGAGCCGAGTGACCCCAGGATGGCATAGGTCATTATGGAGAGCCTGCAAACGGTCCTCCTGTATACTGGCGCATGTTTCACGCGAGAGGGCATCCGAGGGCTCATTGAGTTTCCCTGGACGGTACATGATGTCGTAGTTATAGGTGGAGAGTTCAATTCTCCACCGCAAGATCTTGTCATTCTTCATCTTGCCCCTCTGCATGTTATTAAACATGAACCCCACGGACCGCTGGTCCGTGATCAGGGTGAACCGTTTTCCCGCTAAGTTATGGCGCCAGTGCCTGACGGCCTCCACAATGGCCTGGGCCTCCTTTCCACCGCTGAATGCCGGATTTCAGGGTCTTGGAGGGTGCGGGAAAAAAAGGCGACGGGCCTGCCCGCCTAGTTAAGTGTGGCGGCCAGGGCGAAATCAGATGCATCGCTCTCCACCTGAAAGGGGATGGACTCGTCAACAGCGTGCATCGTAGCTTTCGTGATGTTGGCTTTTAACTTATCGAAGGCCATTCGGGCCTCTGGCGTTAGGGGAAAAGTCGTGGACTTAATGAGCGGACGGGCTTTGTCCACGTAATTGGGAACCCACTGCGCATAATAAGAGAAGAAGCCTAAGCATCTTCTCAGTGCTTTTGCACTAGCAGGCAAGGGAAGTTCAGAAAGGGGCGCATACGGTCTGGATCAGGGCCAATGACCCCGTTTTCCACCACATATCCTAGGATGGCTAAACGGCGCGTACGAAACACACACTTCTCCCTGTTGTAGGTCAGGTTCAGGCGAGATGCAGTGCGTAGGAAATTCAGGAGATTCGTGTCGTGGTCCTGCTGGTCATGGCCGCAGATGGTGACATTATCCAGGTACGGGAAGGTAGCCCGCAGCCCGTTCTGGTCCACCATTCGGTCCATAGCATGCTGGAAGACCGAGACCCCATTGGTGACACCAAAGGGAACCCTGAGAAAGTGATACAAGCGACCATCCGCCTCAAAAGCCATGTATTGTCGGTCCTCTGGGCGAATGGGGAGTTGGTGGTAGGCAGACTTGAGGTCTATGGTGGAGAACACCCGGTACTGCGCAATCTGATTGACCATATCAGATATGCGTGGGAGAGGATACGCATCCAGCTGCGTATATCGATTAATGGTCTGACTGTTGTCAATGACCATCCGGGGTTTGTTCCCGCTCTTGACCACCACGACCTGCGTCCTCCACGGACTAGCGCTGGGTTGTATGATCCTTTCTTTGAGGAGCCGCTGAACCTCAGATCAAATGAAGATCCGATCCTCAGCGCTGTAACGCCTACTTTTAGTCGCGATGGGCTTGCAGCCTGGCACCAGATTCTGGAACAGGGAGGATGTGGTGATCTTCAACATCGAGAGGCTACAGGCGGGGCGCGTTGGGCAATTTGGAGGCTGCTGTTCTCCCACTGACAGTGAAGGGAGTGGCCCACCGTACTGTAGGGTTACACTCCTCAAGTGGACCATGAAGTTTAGTCCGAGAAGTATTGGCGCGCAAAGATACGGCAACACTAGGAGCTTGAAACGCTCGTAAACTGTGCCTTGCACCTTCAAAGTTACCACGCAACTCCCTAGCACGGTGACAGACCGGGACCTTGATGCCATAGAGATTGTCTGTTTGGCAGGTTGAATCCGGAGCCCACACCGCTTCACAGTGTCTGGGTGGATAAAGCTCTCAGTTCTCCCGCTGTCAAACAGACAATAAATCACGTGGTCATTTACCTGGATGTTCATCATAGATTTGTCAAGTCTATGAGGCTTGGCCTGGTCCAGGATGATCGACGCCACCGTTGGTTCATGAGCGCCACTGCAGGCAGCTGAAATCGACGAGGAGGACCCCTGCTGGTCGTTCGCGGTCGGTGCCGACCAACATGGCCGCTCCCATAAGTCGCACATGGGTGGTGGAGCCAAACTCAGCGACCCCTGGTGGTCACACACCTCCGACTCCGTCGACCGTAATGGCGTCGTCCTGGCCTCGCACATGGACGAACCCCTCGATGATTTCGACGACGAAGAGCCGAGCTCTGAAGAATCGCAGGCCGCACTGCCGTTCCTAGATTTAGATCGGCACACTTTCGAATAGTGCCCCTTCTTACCGCAGGCGGAGCACAACACAGCCTTAGCGGGACACCGTTGCCGAGTATGCTTCGCTCCCCCACAGAAGTAACACCGCGGGCCGCCCGGAGCTGCTGCCGTCGTCTGGCCCGAGTGTGAGCACGCCATTACGCAGCATTTCGAACCCGAGGGACGAGGAGGGATTGGCGACTGCTCCTGCCACGTTGTCTTCACGTGGCCTTCCGGATACAATACTAGGCTTTTGGAGGCCGTCTCCAGCATCTCCGCTAGCTCGATTGCCTGGGTAAGGTCAAGGTTACCTTTCTCCAACAGTTTAAGTCGAATGTACGACGATCCGACTCCCGCCACAAACGCATCTCGGGTGAGGTCATTCATACTCTGCTCAGCCGACACAGCTTTGCAGTTACAGCCCCTGGCTAACTGTAGGAGCTCGTTCGCATATTCCTCCATTGTTTCGCCAGACTGCCGTCGTCGAGTGGCTAAGAGGTAACGAGCGTGTATTTCATTGGGCAGTTTGATATAACGCTTCTTCAGAAGCTCGAGGGCCTTTGTGTAATCGGTGGCCGCACGGATCGCGAGGTAGACAGTGTCGCTTACCCTCGCATGGAGGACCCGGAGTCTGTCATCATCTGTGGTGACCGCTGCGGAGGCTGCCAGTTAGTCTTTGAAACACTTCAGCCAGTGGTCGAAGGTGTTAGAGGCGCCCACCGCACGTGGATCTAGTGTAAGGCGTTCCGGCTTCAGTATCTGCTCCATACTCTCTTTTTTTTTCTTCGACGAGAGTTTAACAACAGTAAATAAAATTGATGCGCGTTATCATACACGAGGCTAGATGCTCGGGAAATAAAGGCTTTTATTTACTGTAATGAAGCAGCCAATAATTATATACACGATCCCAGACGGAGGGGTCCCAGCCAGAGCAGGGACCTTTATACCTCTCCCAGGAGGCGGAGCCCGACTGGGATGTACCACAACACTACAATACAAAGGTGTAACAACCCCACCCTAACCCCAACAGCAACAAGTAGCACAACCCATCCCTAACCCAACAGTAACACATGTACATCCTTGTAGTACTGGCCAGACCCTGGCTCAGTACTATCCAATGGGAACCAATGATGGTTCACCACAGAATTGCAGTTCTGTTAGACCATTGCTGGTACATATATAAATATTGTTGATAATAAACCTTTTGTAACTTGAAGCCACAACGAGTTGCTTTTGAAGTTCTTACACTGGTGACAAAGAGAAACTTTTGTCAGGGGTTGCAATGTGCAGCTATAGGTGCGGAGAGTTCATAGAATCATAGATTGAGCATCAAAGCTACAAAGAAGCAAGGTACACATGCATTTTAAATCGTCTTTAATTGGAAAGATTGAATCTTTCGACTCAGAAATGGAAAACTAAGGGAATTATTCGAAAAACTGCATTATTTCTTTCTATCAAATGAAATCTTAGCAGCGAAAAAAACAAAAGGTGATACTACTCATTGTCTGTGACCCACAACCTTACAGCCTAGTGCAGTGGTTCCCAAAGGGTGCGGCGCGCCACACTGGTGCGGTGAGAGAGGATGGCAAGTGTGGCGGGAAGATTCAAGGACAATCAAAGAAACATTTAATAATGGATAGATATTTTAATGTCGCTGCATTGTTTTATACTTTCTGGATGTCCCATGATCATATTATAAAGTAGTTGTGTTCTATGTTATGAATCAAGCACTGCTAGGAGTTGTTTTTTTTTTGTTTTTCAATGTATTTCTTATCAATAAAAAATTCGGTGTGGCGCGAGCAAATTTTTATTCCGAAAGTGTGGCCCTGTGAATAAAGTTTGGGAACCACTGGCCCAGTGAGAAGATTAACATTGCCTGATGCTCAAAACACAAAGGGCGGGATTTTCCGGCCATGTTCGCCCCTAGGCCGGAAATTCCGACCCGAGGTCAACGAACTTCTGCATTGTCCGCCGAATTTTCTGGTCCGCCTTCTACTATTCCTGTGGCAGGGGGGGACAGGAAAGTTCTGCCCAAAGTCTTTTGATCAGATAGTCAATTGTATGCTGCACTAAAAGGATGTTTACAACTTGTGCAAACCTTCGTGCTCACTTTGCCTACTTAGCTCTTGTCAGAATAAATGACATAAAGCTGCATTTCTATATATGGAGATCTTCAATGGAATTCCTTATGCAACAGTGTGCTGCAAATGATGAGATGAATCTTGTATATCCAATAGCATGGAAGGAACAAGATGCATTACATTTTAGAGTCACGGTCTCCCGGACCATTACATGTAATACTGTCTTGCCTTACTTTGAGGTTGCAGTTGGCAAATTTCAGTCACAACCTCTTTTGTGAAAGAAAGACAACCCAACAGTTGGTGTTTACTAAAACTGAGGTATGAAAATTACTCCCAAAAGACCCATGGAGGATATGGCTTCCTGCTGAGAGCACTTACACCCCTGATTCTCCTTCCCCTTCTGGGCTTTGCCCTGCTTTGCTTGACCTTTCTTCATTCTCTTTGACATACTCAATGCCAAGTGGAAGTCCTACAAGGCCATCCATATCTAGAAGCAACCTGTTTAAGCACAAGCTTTTAAATCAACAACAGCACCAGCCTGAACATTCTCTGTATACTATTCAAATGTTAGGCAAGTGTTGGAAAGCTCCAAAAACACATACAATTGCACCAGCGGCCAGAAGAATTAATGCAGAAAATAGTTAATGACTGATAATTAAAGGCTCCTTTAAATGGTACCAATGGAGGTGTTTATTATATTTTCTAATGCATGTTAGCTGCATGAGTTTAAGAAAGGCTACAGGCTGGGGTGTGGCATTTGGAAAAGGCCAGGTCTGATTATTTATTTATCACAAGTAGGCTTACATTAACGCTGCAATGCAGTCACTGTGAAAATCCCCTAGTCGCCACACTCCGGCACCTGTTCAGCTACACTGAGAGAGAATTTAGCATGGCCAATGCACTTAACCAGCACGTCTTTTGGACTGTGGGAGGAAACCAGAGCACCCAGAGGAAACCCACGCAGACACGGGGAGAACGTGCAGACTCCACACAGACAGTGACCCAAGCTGGGAATTGAACCCGGGTCCCTGGAGCTGTGAGGTAGCAGTGCTACCACTGTGCCACCGGGCCGCCCCATTGATATTATATCAGCGATTCCTGCCAATTAACGTCATAATCTGCCTATTCTGTATGCCACTGAGGATCAGAGGTACACGCGTGCGTGAAATCCTTTACTAAGATGCTATCTGACATATTTTCCTTGAAAGTGTGCACAAGCATCTCAATCTCATGTTCAGGCTTTAGAAGGATTCCCAGCATTTAAAAGTGAGAACTACAAAGTCCAATTTTTCTTTCATTTTCTAATAATATCATAAATGACATTCCGCTTACTAATATATTGGAATGCATCAGAGCTGCTGTTGTATGTAGGAGGAAAAGATGTAGATCACTTAGTTGAAGTAGAATGGAAGAAACTGTATTCCTTCTCCTCTCATTCTTGTTTCAGAAAAGTATTAGGAGACACTGCTCCAGCTGATATTTTTCAGTTACAGTTAAGTCAGAATAATTTATACCACATCCATCTTTCCATGGAATTATTTAAATTTCATTCTCCAGAACACAAATTTCAGACTGTTAGAGACTGGCATTTACAGTTAAATGATGTATTCCTCTCCTTGTGTGGGATTCATTACCCTGAACTGTTAAAAAGGTCACCCAGGATCTTTGCTTTCTAAATAGAGTACAACCGCAAGGAAAATATGCAAAATCTTTTTTAAAACACTCATTAGGCCCCAGCTGGAGCACTGAGATCAAATCAAGGCACCACACTTTAGGAAGAATGTCAAGGCATTAGAGAGGAGACTCACTGGATTGAAAGCAGTTTGAAAGACTTCTGTTACGTGGAGAGACTAAAGAAACCAGGTTAATTCTTCTTAGTGCAGAGAAAGTTAAGGGGAGATTTAGTACAAAGAATTTGATTGAGTAAGTATGGTGTAATAATCTCGCCGAGGCCAGTCTTCTGCCATCATCAAAATGTACATGAAGTACCGCTTGGCGGTTACAGAGTATAGGTCAAGCCCCGGAGTCCTTCGACTGCTGGCCTGTGTGGAGCCAGCTGGTTTTAAACCCCCCCCCCCCGCCGCCGCCGCCCCTGCCGCCCCTTCCCTATTAGGCAAGTCTCCAGTTTCCTAATAGGGGAGTTCGTACTCGACGAGGCCCATGGAGAGATCTGTTGATGAACTGCCCCCCCTCCTCCAACTCCCCCCCCCAACCCCCCGCCGTGGCCATCATAACATAAGGAGAAAGAAAGTCCAGTGGCAGAAGGGTCGGTAACAAGAGGATGCAGATTTAAAACAATGAGGTGAAGAAATGGAAGTGATGTGAAGATTACAAATACGCAGTTCATCATTTCGATCTGTATTGCACAACTGAAATGGTGGTGAAAGCACATTCTATTGAATCTGACAAAGGCAGTTTGATAAATACTTGAAGGGGAAAATTTTGCATGGTTATGGGAAGAACATTTTGGGAACAAGAACTAATCACTGGCACAAAATCACTGCATCATTCATTGATACTATGAATATTCCACAATCTGATTTGTTAATGGGCCAGCATTTTTGTTAATTATCTTTTCTCAGGAATATAAAAGGTTCCAGCACATAGCAAAATTTGTTGAAGCCGCGGGTGGAATTTACCAAAAAATGGCAGAGTGTTGTTTCCAGCGAGACAACCTGCTCTTATGACACTCAGCCAAAAAATATCAAGAGGGCATGCTTCACGCCATCATGCAAGGGGGTGGGGCCTCACACATTGGCAAAGCCCAGTAGCATAGAGATTTTAAGGGTGCCCCGATCAGAACATGTATAAGTCTCCCCCCAGCCCACCATGTAAGTCTCAGGGGCACCCCTCCCCACTTTTCTTCCCCACACTTCCCCAGGTCAGCAGCTCCTTCCCCTCTACACCGATCATCGGCCCTTCACCCAACCCCCGATCATTGGCCCCTTCTTACCTCCCACTCCCCTCCCCTCCCCACACATGCAGTCGGTGCCGGCATCCACTCCCACTCCCCTCAACAGCCATTGCCGGCATCCCCTGCTCCTTTGTCTGCTTTCAGCCACCACCACATGCAAATGAATCCCCCCACCCACATGAGGCTCCCACTGGGGCCCATCCCTTGGCACAGGTTGGCACTGCCAGTTTAGCACTGCCAATTTGGGCATGGTGTCAATCTGGCAGTGGCAACTTGTGTCAAGGGCAGTGCTAGCGCAAGGCTGTATGAAAAGCTCACATACAAGGGGGTCAAAGGGATACCACATCAGTTATTGGAAGGGAATGTACAAAGACTCCAGATGCTGTAGGAAGAGGTTCCAGTGCCTCACAGGTAATGTGCTTGAGAAGATGGTGGCTGAATTGAGGAACAGACTTCTTCTTGAGGCTGCTAGCCTTTTCCCTCTGGGTTGCTGAGATCCTGCACGGTCTGGTGAAGACAGGTAGGCTGGAGAGAGCAATACAAGTTGGTATTTAAATGTAGCATCAGGACCTTTGAACTCACCAGCTGTGGGAGGGCAGACAAATCAATTGCCAGCTCATCAGGAAAGGCTTTGGGGAACTCATCTGTGCCTAATTGATGAGGTTCCAAGCACAGAATCTTGCACGGATCCTGCTATTCTGGTCAGCGGAAAAGGCACCACCGGAGTCGCCTGTCACCCCATTTAGTCTCAAAATAGGAGAATTCCACTCAAAGTATCTAGATAAAGGTTTCAAGCAGCAAATCACTCCTTGTGTGGCTCAGTGGGTCGTACTCTCCTTTCTGAGTCCAGATAATTCTGGGTTCAAAATCTAATCCAGAGACTACTATGTGCTAAACTTAGGCTTGGCTGCCCTAGTTTGGTAATGAGGGAGAGCTATCCTATTTAAACATGCTGCCTTTAACACTTGCTTGGCTAACTCAGTAGAGCACAAGGCTTTTTAACTCAGGGTCGTGGTTTTGGGCCCCAGATCAGCGGCAGTAATTTCAATCTTTGGGAGTATTTAGCTCAGCTAGCTGGATGGTTAGAGTGTACTGTAGAATGAATGCTTAACAGCAACGATTCAATCCCTATACCAGCTGTGCTTGACATGGAGCGCTGCCTCTTTACCCTGCCTCATGTTTGATGTGGAGTGCTGCCCTTCAAGCTACATAATCACTAGAGAGAGATGTGTAATGGTTCTGTGTGGACTATGGCTAATTACATTACCTTACCTGACATTTCAGCATCTGTATTTTGGTATCCAGCTTGTGTTTGCAAATCTTTCAAAATCCCCAGACCTTTAAAGTTGTTTTTCTTAATTTGAATTTGGACAAATTCCACTTCCAACAACAACTATAAAGTGTTGAGCTTCAGAGCCTCTGATTCTCAGAAGAATAAACACAAACTGAAATCCAGAAACTGTTTCTTCCATATAATCAGTGTTAAAAGCTGGGACATTGCACAGAACCAAAGTGGTTTTTTTCTTTCACCAAACAACACTGCTCGATTCAGCCACACAAGCAACGTTCGTTAATTACTAATTACTGAGGATGCCAAGAAGGTTCCTTAATTCCCCAGAAACTAGAATGACTCAGACACAGATACACTTCATCATGCTCTAAGCATTGAGCTTTTCCCTTTCCCTTTTGTCATGTGCTGGAAATCTACTGCCTTGCCCGCTACAGAATTGGAGCGGGCAAGGGGCGGTCAACGGAAATGTCCGTGGACGTCAGGCAGGAATTTCCGGTCTCGCTCAAGGGAGGCTGTAAAATTCTGCCCATGAAGTCAGAGAGCACAGGTGGAAGCAATTCAGTCTATTATACATGTATTGGTTCTTTGAAAGAGCTATCCATTTAGCCCCACCCGCCCCGCTTTTTCCCATCACCTCTCACATCTTCCCTTTTCAATGATATCGATGCATTAGGGAATCTAGATAAGTAACCAGGGAGAAAGGAATAGAAGGTTATGTTGATAGGCCAGATTAAATGAATAGAGTGGAAGGAATCTCACATGAGCACTGGCATGGCCTGCTGCTATTCTATCAATTCTAAGCCATTTCATGTAAAAAAAACAACAACTCTATATCAAATACCAATTTAAAAATTATGATCGCATTTTCTTCCACCTCGCTTTCAGGCAGTGATTCCAGCTCAGAACAAATCACTGTCTAAACACATTTTTGCTCATCTTCTCTCTGGTTCTTTTGTCAATGATGTTAATCAATGAACATATGAATTAGGAGCAGCAGTAGACCATTCAGCAGCTCGAGCCTGCTCTGCCATTCAGTAAGGTCATGGCTGATCTAATTGAGGCCTTGACTCCATATTCTGCCTACACTTGATAACCTTTGACTCCTTTTTTGTCGAGAATCTATCTACCTCTTCAAACGCTGCCTCCATTGCTTTCAGAGAAGAGACTTCCAAAGATTCACGGCCCTCTTAAAAAAAATTCTTAAGTGGGAGACTGCTTATTTTTGAACTGTGTCCCCTGGTGCTAGTCTCTCCCACATGGGAAAACATCCTTGCAACATCCACCCTGCTAAATCCCCTCAGGATCTTATATGTTTCAATAGGATCACCTCTCATTTTTCTAATATTCAATGGATGCAGGTCCAGCCTATCAAAAGCTTACTTCATATGATAACCCTCCCATCCCAGGTATCAGTGGAGTGAAGCTTCTCTTCACTGCTTCTAACGCATTCATATACGATCTTAAATAAGGAGACCAAAACTGTATACAGTATTCCAAATATAGTCTCAACCAAAGCCTTGTGTAACTGTAGCAAAACATCCTTACTTTTATATTCCAAGTATAATCTGTGTCCTTTGATTACAGATCTACCCACCAATAGAAACATTTTCTCCTTACTTTATTAAAACTCCTCATAATTTTGAACAACTTTGAAATCTTATCTCTCTGCATAACTGAAGTTTCTCAGTCCTGGCATCATTCTAAAAAGTCTCCTCTTCACTCATTCCAACCGGTCAGCATTCTTCCTAAAGTGTGGTGCTAGTATTGGATGCAGTTCTTCAGCTGGAACCTAATCAGTGTAATATTAATGTTGAGCATAACTTTCTTACTTTTATGTTTTATTTCTCTGTTTATGAAGTATAGGGATAGGGATGTTTTGCTCCACTTTTATAGGGCGTTGATGAGGCCACATCTGGAGTACTGTGTGCATTTAGGAGGAAGGATGTCCTTGCTATAGAAGGAATACAGCGAAGATTTACCAGGCTGATTCCTGGGATGGCAGGTCTGTCATACGAGGAGAGACTAAGTCGGTTAGGATTCTCTTCACTGGAGTTTAGAAGAGTGAAAGGGGATCTCATAGAAACTTATGGGCGACATGGTGGCACAGTGGTTAGTACTGTTGCGTCACAGCCAGAGACCCGGGCTCGATTCCCGGCTTGGGTTTCCCCGTGTCTGCTGGTTTCCTCCCATAGTCCAAAAGACGTGCTGATTAGGTGCATTGGCCATGGTAAATTTTCCCTCAGTGTATCCGAACAGGCGCCGGAGTGTGGCGACTAGGGGATTTTCACACTAACTTCACTGCGGTGTTAATATAAGTCTACTTGCGACACTAATAAATAAACTTTAAAAGCTAAAATTCTAACAGGGTTAGACAGGGCAGATACAGAAAGAATATCCCCAATAGTGAGGGAGTCCAGAACTAGGGGTCATGGTTTGAGGATAAGGGGTAAGACTTTTACAACTGAGGTGATGAGAAATTTATTCCCCCAGAGAGGGATGAATGTGTGGAATTCACTGCCACAGAAAGTAATTGAGGCCAAAATTAGATATAGCTCATGGAACTAAAGGGATCAAGGGATGTGGGGGAAGGAGGGGATCAGGATATTGAATTCGATGATCAGCCATGATCAAAATGAACGGCAGAGTAGGCTTGAAGGGCTGAATGGTCTACTCCTGCTTCTAGTTTCTATGTTCCTATGAAGCCAAGATTTTTTGTTAAATGGCCTCATTATCTTGTCCTGCTCCTGTTCAGAGATTGATGTGTGTGAGTCCCTATGTCTCTGTGTTTCTGCACTTTCTTTAAAATCCAACATAACTACCAGATAATCTACTGAGTGACAGACAATTTTGCACAAGACCAAAGGATAATTACAGATGAAAAAATCATTCAGCCACCTTCATTCACCCATTCAAAAAGTACAGAAAACACTTTTGCTGTATCCAATTGTTCCTCAAATAATCTGATGTTCTCACCTCCATTATTCTATTTTAAGCCTATTCCATGTATTGATCACATATTGGGCAGTATAATACTGGAGTAGGGTGGATGGCATGCTCCCCAGAAACCACGGCCGCGATTCTCCCAGAAGTGCTGAATTGGTGGGAGAACTGTTCTAAATCCCGACTGTTTTCTCAGTTCCGCTTCTCACCCGAATCTCTGCACTCTGTGCACTGCAGAGGGCCCAGTCGTGAATATCATTAAATGCTCGGGGAGCGGGGCCAAAGAGCCTGGAACCTGCACATGCGCACATTGCTGGGAGATCGCGGAAAAGACTTCCCAGGATCCAGATCACTGCCCTCAAACCCTACACACATCGCCGGCTCCATCGCTGGCCCTCACAACCACCACCCCCCCCCAACACATCACTGGCCTCATCACTGCCCCCCCCCCCCCGTCTACCCCACACACAGACATGGCTGCCCACTCACCTCATGCCCCCATGGATCCGGATAATGCAGGTACGCAATCCTTCCATCCCTTGAACATATTGTCCTCACTGCTGCCCTGCAGAGAACCAGCGTTGTGCTGACATGCTCAACCCCACCTTGTGATCATTCCCTCTCTTGAATGGGAGCCCTGAGTATTGCACCACCGCAACCCCCCCCCCCCTCTCCCCTCCCCCCCACCACACCGGACACGGCGGCTATGGAATGGCAGACAATCAGCAACCCGAGGGATGAATGACACTTAACTGAATGCAGCCTTCAAAATCTCTCACAAGTATTTGTTGCCAACGGGCCGTTGACTGGCCACACTCACTGCACCCGCACTCCCCTAATAACTCACAGCTGTATATAAGCTGCAGGAATGGACACACAGCCAGTCACGCCACAAAGATGGCTGCTCGTAAACCAGCTCCCAGATTTTCAGAGGCCGACCAGGAGCACCTGCTGGATGCCGTGGAGGAGAGGCGTCATCGTCTGTTCCCCGGCCAGGGCCCTAAGGGGTGCATCTGCTACAGCATTGTGGGAGGAGGTGGCAGCAACAGTGAATACCAGGAGCCTGACACCACGGTCTGGCCAGCAGTGTTGGAAAAAAATGTACGACCTTCTTCGAGCAGCAAGGGTGAGTGAGTATCCCACTTGGAACTGCGCACATACTTGGCACGGATCTCCAACCCTGCTTAGACACTTGAAGGACATGCAACAAGTGACCCTTCCCCCAGGAACAGAATCTAACTCCTTCCCCTCACCCCTCAACGAGCACCCTTCAGTGGTGACTGCTTTCCCCAAAACTGTCAGCACAACGCCCGAGACACAGGCACGCATTGCGCACCATGCACTGCAATATGTTAATGCTTGCTATCTACCTTATGTTCCCACAAGGAAAGAAAATCCACAACGCACAGGAAACGACACAGTGGTGGTGTGCCTGATCTGCGGCAGCTGACTAGCATGGAGGAGCGTGCCATGGAGCTGGCAGGGGGTGATGGGCCATCCTGAATGATCACCGAGAGCCAGGTCGGCATCCATCATGTAAGTGAGCAGAAGTGCATCCTCAACCTTGGTCCTCCTTTAAATAAGTGCGATGCTGCATGGAATGTTTTGCCTCCCTCCCCCTAATATGTGTTCTTTTTTTACAGCTCTGGACCCAGAGGAGCCCGACCCTTCGGGTGTTGCCGCCGTCCCTGCTGCTCTGGAGCAAACTGCACATGACCCCCTGGATGACACCTCGGAGGGCGGCACTGAGGAATCTTCTGAGGGCAGCATCACTGAAGCGTCACCGGCATGTACCACACAACCCACCAAAACAGAGACGAGCACCTCAGTGGGTACCTTTAGTGTTGAGGCTTCTGGGTCACAATCTGGTGAGCACATCACAGCCACTGATGCACATTGGGTGGAGGCGGGCACATCCGAGGGCTCGGATTCAGCTGTCCCCACACCAGCTGCTGGGCCTCTGGATTTGTTCCTCCCAAGGCTGGTGGAGATGCATCAGGAAATCAGGGGAGTTGTGGAAGGGCTGTCAGCAACCATGCTGCGACTGCAAGGCTGTTTAGGGGAGTCAAACAGAGTGCTGTTGCAGGAGGTGGTGCTGACACAGCATGAGACTCAAGCCAACACTGCAAAGGTGGTGATCGCAGTGGAACGTCTGGCTCAGGGGTCTGTCCTCATGGGTGACAGGGTCCAGGCCATCCTGCAGACACAACAGTGTGTTTCCGGCATTAGGAGGCATAGTGTTCGATGGCCATGGGTGTCGGGGGCATGTGGGAGACACTGCTGGCCATGGCTGGGACTCTCGCTAGCATTCTGGAGACACAGCAGGCCGTGGCTGTGAGCCTCAACAACTTGGCCCAGGCTCAGAAGGTGACTGATGAAGGGCTCCAGAGCCTGGCTTGCTTACAGAATGCTGTAGCAGAGGGGCTCCAGAGCTTGGCCGAGTCTCAGAGGGCCAGGACTGAGGCCTCACACATCATGGGGCAGACGCATTTAGGCCTCCAGGATTGGCAGAGCCAGGTGACGCTGGAGCTTCTGGAGCTCAGTCCAGCTACACTGGAGCCCCATGGAGTGCCGCTGGGGCCTCTGGGCACCCCAAGGGAGGAGGAAGGGCTTGAGCCCATGCCAGGGCCTTCCAACCAGGAGATCCCAGATGCCCAGAGACCTCCCAACTCCCCCCTTCCTCACATCGGGGCATCTCAGGGCCAGCGAGATGAACAGGATGGCACTGAAACAATGCCATCCGAAAGTCAGCCAAGTCCCGGTCACCCAGGGGACGTCCACCAAGGGCATCACAGCCACGGGTGTGCATCACAGCTGGACACCTCCACCTCCGATGTGCTTCCTGGGGTAGAACCGCGAAGAAGCAGTAGACAGCACAAAGTTAGAAAGCTGTAGTTCACTAGAGGGCACGGGTGAAGGTCAGCATTAGTCAGGATTTGGTAATCATTTATGTTAAGAGCACAATAAACTGTTAATTGTAGTCACGCTGTGACTAATGTGTCTGATTCGCTTCCCATTCCCCCCCCAGCAACCCCCCCACTGCCCACAGCTCAGTGTTCCCGAGTCCCAAACATAGAGGTGCTGTCTGTTGAGCCTTGCAGACTCAGCCCATGTTTCAGAGTGCCTGCCCTACCTTCCCCAACATCCACCAGATCCTGGGTGCAAGTGCCCCCCTCCCACCTCCCCCCCCGGCCTCTCTTGGCCTAAAAACATGTGTCCCCCAACCCTTACAGCTACGTGGGCCAGGGTGGCAGCGTGCATTTGGAGTACAGATAGAGTCAGACTTAAGTGACACCAGGGGCAGGATCCCAGTGTGCACAACAGCGAGTCGTAATCATCCTCCAGCCTTCAAACAAAACTCACAACCATTGCCAGCCCAGGCACATGAATAGGGTTCGAAGTTTCTGGGGGAAAGGGTGGTGGGATGATAAAGGCTGGGGAAGGGTGATGTGGTCGTTTGAGGGCCCAGGTTGATTTGGAGGGGGAATAGCGGCTGCACTTGCTCCTGGGGAGTGGTGGATGTGTGTTCCGCACCCCCCGCCCCCCGAGCGGTCCAAGCAGCGGAACCGTGTCTTCTGCAGGCCGATGCACCGCTCACCGATGGACCGGGTGGCTGCATGGGCCTCGTTGTAGCGGTTCTCCGCCTCGGGCCTCCGCACAGGCGACATCAGCCATGACCTTAGCGTGTAACACTTGTCATCCAGTAGCCATCTCGGGAGCCTGGGTTGGTCTTCAAAGAGCCAGGGATGTCCGACTGCCGGACCACAAAGCTGTCATGGACACTCCCTGAATGGCGCGCATCGACCTGCATGACCTTGAGCCGATGGACACAGACAATTTGGACGTTCAGGGAGTGGAACCCCTTTAGGTTCAAAAATTGCTGCGGCCCTGCATGGGGCCCACAAGGCGATGTGTGTCCCACCCACTGCACCCTGCACATTTGGGATCCCGGTGATGGTAGTGAAGCCGAGAGCCCAGGTCTCCTGCTGTGCACGGCCCACATCAAAGTTAATGAACTGCCCTGCCCAGGCATACAGGGCATCTGTGACCTGCCGCACACATCTGTGCATGGAGGCCTGGGAGATCCCAGCTAGATTGCAACTGGGAGCCTGGAATGACCTGGAGGCACAGAAATTGAGGGCTGCCGTCGCCTTCATGTCCACAGGGAGCGGGTGGCCGCCGCTCCCCTCAGGTGCCAGATCTGAGAGCACTTCACAAATGTGTCGCACTGTGGTCTTGGACGAGTGCAGCCAACGACGGCACATCTCCTCCGAGAGGGCCTTGAATGAATTGTGGGCCCTGTACCTCCTCGGTTTCGGCACCCTCCGCCTTCTGTGCACCCTCAAGAGCCTGCTCACCCACCCCCTGGCCACCAGCGGCAGTCCCTGCCCTCCTTCCTGAGGGTCTGGTAGTGGCTGCTCTTGCGGTGGTCTCTCCATGCCCGCCACATCCTGAGCCGTCGTCTCCTCCTCCGCCCCTGCTGCCACGATAATGGCAAGCTCCAGATCGAGCAAACCAAGATCCATCTGCACGGTGGGGTTTGTAAAAAGCATAGAATGATGGATTATTCTCATTGGCTGCATAGACCCAGCACCACCCCAATCCCTCACTTGGGCCAGCATCCTCACTTGTGGGAGCTGGCAACCCCACACAATCCATGGTGCCATGCGTGACCCGATTAGGGTTGTGTGAGAGATTCCCATCATGACAAATGCTGGCACAGATTATGCAGGTCAGTGTGCAGCCGTGGGCAATGTGTGCAACTGCAGCATCCGTTACGGGCATGTGTTGCTGGTCCGTGTCACAGGACAGGGACAGACTGCAAATCAGCACCAGGTGTGTCCCCAGTGACAACAGATTCCATGCAGTCCATGTCTGAATCTCTGCACCCCGGCCTGGAGCAGCAGCTGCTTCATCTGGTTAGCCCTCAGTCAGCACATGGTGCACTCCTCCCCCTACCCCAGAACACCAGCACTTAGACTCCATGACCACACCCCGCAAAAAGACAATGCAACTGCAAAGTGCTGCGGAGGGTGGAGGAGACGCGCTGCTTGGAGGGGGGTGGGGGGGAAGCAGGAGCACTCGACGCTGCTTCTCACAGTGCGGTTCAGCTTGGAGGGGGGAGCGGGAGCGGGACTCCCTGATGGAACCTTACCCATGGAGCTGTGAGGAAATGGAAGCCCCCCCATCCCCCCAACAGATGTCACTCGTCAATGGGCCGAAACCTGTAGGCAGCAGGAGAAAGGCCACCAGGCATCTCCAGGGCCTGCCTGCAACATCCCCCGTGCTCCACTAGCAGCACTTACCTCCTCGCGCCAGTTCAAGGCTGCCACGCCAGGTTGTGACTTTTAAATACCTATTCTCATTCGCGCCAAAATTACATCACACCAAAGAGGTGCGAGACGCAGACGGGGGTGGAGATTGCCGTGTGGATCCCGATAATAGCATGTAAAGATATGTAAACTCATGTTAATCAGCGGCTCCCAGTTGGGAGATGCGCGCAGGTCGTAAAAACTGTCGGGGAACCTGTGAAATGGCCGACACGCGCATCTCCCCGCCCGACCAGACAGAAAAGTTGTGGATCGCAATGGAAGAACCATGGCCCACATTGTTATACAGCCGACACGTTCCATATCGACCCAGCCCAAAGCCATGAAGTGCAGCGGGATGGACTAATGAGGGTTGAATGGGACTTAATGGGGCAGAAGTCAGATTGGCTGGGAGCTCTATAGTCCTGGCAGCACCAGTGGCAGCTGCTGGGATTACAGGGGTAAGAGGAAGATCAAGGACCTTTGGATCCCTGGAGCAGGGGAGTCCGGGATCTTGGACTGGGAGAGTGAACATGATTTAGAGCTCACTAATGAGGTCTATCAGCCGCCAATGCAAGGAGAAAACAGCCTCTGATTTGTCAAGCAGCTTTAGAGCATTTTTCAAATTATATATATCAACATGACCTGTTGTGGAACTCCTGCATGCATCCGTGGAACAGTTTGGGAAACACTGGGTCAAGAGTGTGACGGAACACTCTCCATTTGCCTGGATGAGTCCAATTTCAGAAACACTCAGTAAGCTCAACATCATCCAGGACATAGTCGTCTGCTTGAGTGGAACCAAATCCATCACCTTCACCATTCTCCATCTCGGCACTCAGAGGCAGCAGTGTATACCATCTATAAGGTGCACTGCAGCAATTCACCAATGCTCCTTCGGCAACAACTTCCAAATCCGTGACCTCTACCTCCCAGAAGGACAAAGGTAGCAGACAAGTAAGGTGATGTAATGGTAATCTCACTGGACCAGTAATCCAGAAGCCCAGGTTAATGATCTGGGGATATGGGTTCAAATCCCATTTTGGCAGCTGGTGAATTTGGAATTCTAAAGTAAGCAATCAGCAGTGATAACCACAGTAACTATCATCAATTGTTGTAAATACCTTTCTGATTCACTGCTTCCTTCCAGGGAAGGAAATCGGGAAGGCGGGGGGGGGCAAGTTTTCAATCTCGGCACGGTTTGGCAGATCACACTGATCCCTGAAAATCAGTTTCGTGCCTGGCGCCAAACGTTTGCGATCATACCGATCCCTTTCTAACGGCACAAACTAGATTGGGTGAGGCCAATTAGCATATTTGAAGTAGCATTTTGCTTAGCCTGTTTGATGCCAGATTCTCCCAGCTCCCGGGATTCTCCAACCTTCGGGCGAGCCCAGCAAGAATCACTGCTCGTCTCCACCAGCGGAGACCAGGCATAATGGCCACACCCAGGGGGCTCAAGAGCCATTGAAGCCTCTGGGTAGTCGGGATGTGGCTGGGCAGTGTCCATCTGACAGTACCCACTTGGCAGTTCCCAGCTGGCACCCTGGCAGTGCCCACCAGGCATCCCAGAAGTGCTAGTTGGGCACTGCCAGTGTGTCAGGAGTAGTGTCAATGGCCTGAGTGGGAGTGGGGCCCAAGCATGGGCTATGATGGATGAGGGTTTGTACATGGGGTTATGATGTGTAACAATGTGTGGGGGGGGAGGGGGGGGGAAACAGGAAGATTGTGCAGGGAGGATTGTGCAAGGCTCGAGCATGAAGGGGGACCTATTGGGGGCCATAAAGGAGGCATGTCAGGGATCATTGAGGGGGACCAATGGGAGGGTCCCGATGCCGAGGAGGAAACATGCCACCGATGGGGTGAGGCGGGGGTCCCAATGTACACTGGGGAAGGGCAGGGAGTCTCCCAGTTCACTGAGATTGGGACGCCTTCCAAAACAGCACATGGTCGCTTTGCAGCCAGGCTCACCAACGTGTTAGCCCCTCCCCCAGCACCAACAGAACAAGCACAAAACTCTTCACTCTCCCAAAATATGCCTAAATGTGGGACAATTGTGGTCTGGACCTTAACATCACTTTGGTGTTCTCACCGTTATGAAGCCTTTTTGGGGGAAAATTGTGGCCCTGATATCCGTACTTAGTCTGGCCTTCATCTCATTCCAGAACCATAATACTGTGGTTGACTCTGAAATGGCCGAGCAATCCACTCAGTTCAGGGCAAGTAGGGTTGGGGGCCACAAATATTGGCCAGGACAGAAACATGGTTGAGGGGAATTGACACCTTTCTCCTTTTTGAATTTCTCCATCTGTCTATCAGTTTTACCAGTTGCCACATACAAATCATTGCGATGAGAGTGTAGCACATGTCTTTCAATGAAACCTGAGTCTATCCCCCTACTCTTCTTGCAGCCTTTCCTCCTTTATGCATATCACCTCGTTCCATCCTTCACATCTTTCGTTTAAAATTCTTGTTCGCAAAAGTCACCCAAATGTCACTCCAAATTTCTCATTCACTTATCTGCTGGAACTGTACTGCCTTGCCTGCCCGAGGCTCGTAAAATCCTGCCTGAGGCCAACAGAGAATGCCATTCTGTGAGCCTTGCCCGCCCCAACTCTGGGGCAGGCGTGCTGGTAAAATTCCAGCAATCTTCTCTACTTTCCTCCCTTAAGCTCCCAATTCGCATCCTCAGTGAATTCAATCTCCATCTTATCTCTTCTTATTCCCTCTACCTCTGAGTCATTGCCTTCCTTTCTTCCCCAAATCTCTCCCTTAATATAAACTCTCTGAACCACATACATAGCCACCCCCTCAATCGTCCCATCAGAGGTGGCCTTGGTCTTCCTATTGTCATTATCAATGATAAGGCAACCCCTGATCATTCTTTGTTTTTGCTCTCAAATTACATACCACTTCCCATCTCCGAAGCTTGTTGTGCTGTGTTTTTAAAGAGTATATCTTAAATTGCTGTCTGTCACTATCCACCATCCATCACAATGTGATGTTTAATGCGCTTGTTCTCATTTCTCTTTCTCACCCTGATATACGCCTGATTTTCACTCTCTTCAGTCCAAGGGATGCTGATTTGAACACTTTTGGCAAGCAACTGTTCTGTCACCAATTCTGGCTAGACCACTTAGACCATCATCAGCCTATATCATCCACCACTAAAACAGGTCATGACACAAGGCATAAATCAGTAAGTTTGCAGATGACACTGAAATAGGTGGTATTGTAGACAGTGAGGAAGGTTATCAAAAATTGCAGCAGATCTTGATCAGCTGGGGAAGTGGGCCAAGAAATGGCAAATGGAGTTCAATACAGATAAGTGTGATGTGTTGTATTTTGGAAAGTCAAATCAAGGTAGGACTTACACGGTGAATGGTAGGACCTTAGGAAGTATCATGGAACACGGTTCTCTAAAGGTGGAGTCACAGGTAGATAGGACAGTGTAGAAGGCTTTTGGCATGCTGGTCTTCATCAGTCAGGGCATTGAGTATAGAAGTTGGGAAGTTATGTTGCAGTTTTACAGGACGTTGGTGAGGCCTGGAGTATTGTGTTCAGTTTTGGCCATCTTGTTATAGGAAAGATGTTATTAAACTGGAGAGAGTGCAGAAGAGATTTACAAGGATGTTGCCAGGACTCGAGGGACTGAGTTATAGGGAGAGATTGGACATTTTTCTTTGGAACATTGGAGACTGAGGGGTGATCTTACAGAGGTGTATAAGATCATGAGAGGCATGGATAGGGTGAATGCACTCAGTCTTTTCCCAGGGTTGGGGAATCGAGAACTAGAGGGCATAGTTTTAAGTTAACAGGGGAAAGAATTAATGGGAACCTGAGGAGCAACTTTTTTACACAGAGGGTGGTACATATGTGGAATGAGCTGCTGGAGGAAGTGGTTGAGGCTGGGACATTGACAACATTTAAAAGACATTAGGACAGATACATGGATAGGAAAGGTTTAGCGGGATATGGACCAAATGCAGGCAAATGGGGTCGGTTTAGATGGGCATTTTGGTCAGCATGGACCAGTTTGAGCCAAAGGGCCTGTCTCCGTGCCATAGATTCTATGATTCTATGACTCAATGATCATCCAAAAATGCAAATATAGACCCTTCCCTTCTCCTTCACAAACCAGCTCCTGAAACTATCCAGCCCTGCTTCCTCCCCGCTCACTGGCAATAGGTGTGAGGAACTCTTGGACTTTTTGTCCCAAAAGGCTGAGAAGGTCCATTGAGTTGCCTACCTTTTTCCAGCCCTTCAGATAAAAAGCCCCCAAATGTTCCTTGTCCTGAACACACAGCTGCACAACATGAACTGTAGTGATTAAAGAAGGGAACTCACATGCAATGAAGGATAGGCAATAAATGCTGACGTTGCCAGTGATGCTGACACCCCCAAAAAAATTTCTCGATTCTATTCCACCTGCTCAAAGTTCTCTCCAACTTAATCTTGCCCATGAACCTACATCTTGCTCCCTTGATCCTATTCCAACTAAATTATTGGTCATTTAGTTTCCTTTCCTGGGCCTCTTGTTAAATGATATTGTTAACGGCTTCCTCTGCTCAAGAACAGTCCTCATTTCTTATATACTGTCATCACTCCCTCCTCAAAAAGCATACTCTTGACTTCTCTACATCTACAAAGTACCGCCCCATTTCTAATCGTCTTTCCCTCTCCAAAGTCCTTGAATTCTTTATTTCTTCCAAAATCCATCTTTTCACAATTCAGTACAGAATCCCTCCAATAAGATTTCTGGCTTGGACCTCAAGACCACAGTAATAAGCACGACAGATCAGAGCCAGTGCAGGTTTTGCTGGGATTGAGGCCAACAGAAGAAGAGGTGAAGGGTGTTTGAGTAAGTCAATAGCTTCAGTGTTTATTGTGATGAATCCAAGCTATGGGCACACTTCTGCAACCCTCATATATGCAGTACCCGACCAAGCTAAAGTCCCAGGCTAGCCACACAGAACCCCACCGACTATGGCAAGGTCTGCAAGACATAACAGGCTAAAAGGCGAAGGCATGTAAAATTGCCAGCTCCAACGCTCCATTCCCTAATGAGCTCAATGCATTCCACACCTGTTTTGAGCAAGAGGTCAGCGAGAGCACGCCCTCCACCTTGGAAGCCTCGAATGAACCTGTCTCCAAGGTCACCATTGCAGATATCAGAGCAGCTTTCTTGAAGGTCAACCCACGGAAAGGACGCCCAAATGTGGTACCCAGACATGCACTCAGATCCTGCACGGATCAGCTGGCGGAGGTATTTGCAGACATCTTCAACCTCTCTTTACAACAATCTGAGGTCCCTATCTGCTTCAAGAAGGTGACAATCATCCCGGTACCAAAGAAAAGCCAGCAGCGTGTCTTAATGACTATCATCCGGTGGCTCTGACATCTATCATTATGAAGTGCTTCGAAAGGTTAGTCATGGCACAAATCAATTCCAGCCTCCCGGACTACCTGGAACCACTACAGTTTGCCTACCACTGCAACAGGTCCACAGCAGACGCCATCTCCCTGACTCTACACTCAACCCTGGAACACCTAGATAACAAGGACACCTATGTCAGACTCCTATTTATTGATTATAGCTCAGCCTTCAACGCTATTATTCCCATGAAATTCATCTCCAAACTCCGTTGCCTGGGCCTTGGCACCTCCCTCTGACTGGATCCTGAACTTACTAATCCACAGACCACAATCAGTAAGGATAGGCAACAATACCTCCTCCACGATCATGCTCAACACCAGTGCCCCACAAGGCTGTGTTTTCAGCTTCCTACTATACTCCTTATATACCTATGACTGTGTGGCCAAATTCCCCTCCAATTCGCTTTTCAAGTTTGCTGACGACACCACCATAGCGGATCAGATCTCAAACAATGACGAGACAGAGTATAGGAATGAGAGAGAATCTGGTGAAATGATGCAGCAATAATAATCTCTCCCTCAATGTCAACAAAACGAAGGAGATTGTCATCGACTTCAGGAAGCATAGAGGAGAACATGCCTCTGTCTATATCAACGGGGATGAAGTAGAAAGGGTCGAAAGCTTCAAGTTTTTAGGTGTCCAGATCACCAAGAACCTATCCTGCTCCCCCCCCATGCCAACACTATACTTAAGAAAGCCCACCAATGCCTCTACTTTCTCAATAGATTAAGGAAATTTGGCATGTCAGCTACGACGCTCTCCAACTTTCACAGATGCACCATAGAAAGTATTCTTTCTGGTTGCATCACAGCTTGGTATGGCTCCTGCTCTGCCCAAGACCGCAAGGAACTACAAAAGGTCGCGAATGTAGCCCAATCCATCACGCAAACCAGCCTCCCATCCACTGACTCTGTCTACACTTCCCGTTGCCTCAGCAAAGCAGCCAGCACAATTAAGGACACCAAAGCACCCAGGACATTCTCTCTTCCACCTTCTTCCGTTGGGAAAAAGATACAAAAGTCTGAGGGCACGTACCAACCGACACAAGAACAGCTTCTTCCCTGCTGCTATCAGACTTTTGAATGGACCTACCCTGCATTAAGTTGACCTTTCTCTACACCCTAGCTATGACTGTATGTGTGTTCTGCACTCTCGTTTCTTCTCTATGAATGGTATGCTTTGTCTGTATAGTGTGCAAGAAACAATACTTTCACTATATGCTAATACATGTGACAATAATAACTCAAATCAAATCAAAAAAATTAAGAAAGCCGACCAATGCCTCTACCTTCTCAGCAGGCTAAGGAAATTTGTTATGTCTGCTTCAACTCTCACCAACTTTTACAGATACAACCAGAAAGAATGTTTTCTAAGGTGTATCACAGCTTGGTATGGCTCCTGCTCTGCCCAAGACCGCAAGGAACTACAAAGGGTCATGAATGAACCTCAGTCCATCACATAAACCAACTTCCCACCGGGATATTATGGTCTCACTTGCCCTGAAACCAAAAGATCCTGCCCGAGGGGGTCAACAGACCTTCCCATTGTCTGCCCCTTGCCCGCTCTGATTTCCGTGACAGGCGGGACTGTAAAATTCTGGCCATTGACTGTGTCTACATTTCCCACTGCCTCAGAAAAGCAGTTAGCATAATCAAGGGCCTCATGCACCCCGGACATACTTTCTTCCACCTTCTTCCATTGGGAAAAAGATGCAAAAATCTGAGGACACATACTAACCGACTCAAGAACAGCTTCCTCCCTGCTGCCATCAGACTTTTGAATAGACCTACTATGTATTATGTTGATCTTTCTCTACACCCTAGCTATGTCTGTAACACTACATTCTGCACTCTCCTCCTTCCTTCTCTAAGTACGGTATGCTTTGTCTGAATAGCGTGCAAGAAACAACATTTTTCACTGTATACTAGTACATACGACAATAATAAATCAAATCAAAATTCAATATTCAGTTGTTAGCAACTTGGGGAGAGTTTTTTAACCCAGGATTAGGGTCAAGAGGACATTAAAAGATAGTCAAGTCAAAGGAAAAGTTGCAAGTCTGGTTAGGAGAATGTGTTTGCATGGAGAGGCTTAGTGGCAACATTAGAGCAGTTAATTTGGAAGTGGGGTGTTAAAATAAAGATTGAAAACAATTGAGATTGAGGGAAAGAAGAAGGGAGGAGAAATTTAGGGTAAGATTTGTCGCATAATTGACAATGAAGATTATCTAAATGTTTGCTGTCTTATGTTTCATATATTATACATTACAGGTCTTGAGCTAATTCTCCACTCATTTCCCCAGCTCAGAGTTATTAACAATGTCAGATAAATATTAATTTATGTCTACGTTTGATTTAACCAGTAATCATAATTTATTTATCACACTAATTGATTGTCACTCATGACATTATTCACAGACAATATGTATGAGTTTATCATTACAGATCTGAAGTCATACATGAATATAATTATTCAAAAATATAATTACTTATATTTAGAAATTAATTAATTTACAAAATGCATCCAATGCATAAATTTAAAAAATGCAGGGCAATGTCATTATCATTATTAAAGAGAGGTGGTAAGTTAATCATTAAATGCAGCAAATAATAACTAATTATTACTTGTATTTAGAAATGTAATCACAGCAAAATTGCCATGGAAAAAATGAAAATATTTTTCTTTAAATATAGAATGTCACTAGCATTTGGAGGCTCATAGTTTACACCTAATATAGGTTTAGCATCAATGACTTTTTAATAATTCTAATCACTGTAAAATTGTTAAGAAAAAGAATGAATTTCAAAAATATTTGGAGTAGCAATGAAAAACTTTAGGACATTCTAACATGAATGATGCAATGTAAATTCAAGTATGATTTATTGCTATTGATTAAACACTTTTCAGATAGCAAAATAAAGCACTTGTTTAATCTGTTTAACACTACTTTTAGATTAACCAAGTATAGAATGTCATATTGTGATTCACGGTTATCAGTAACAGTCATTTCTGCCTTCTCGCTGCTTCCCATTAATTAATCGGTTAGCTCACTAAACTGGACGGCTGGTTTGTGAGGTGGAGCAATGCCAACACAGTGGGTTCACTTCCTGTACTGGCTGAGGTTATTCGTGAAGGCCCTGTCTTTTCAACTTCCCCTGAGGTGTGGTGACCTTCAGGTTAAATCACCACCACCTATAATTATCCGGGACTATGGTGTCTTTACTTTTAATAATATTATGTTACACAGTTAGAGATACTACCCCAGAGATGAAGTGAGTGTGTATGGCAGGAATGGTTGTCGATGAATTGGATCCATCTAATTGCTGAGCTTCAACACTGTAATGTTCTGCCCAGGGCCAGCATCACTCTGTGTGCCATCATTTAGAAGATGATACTGCAGTGGTCCGTGCACTCTCTGCTTTGTTTGCATCCAATTAAGCATGGAAACCACGACTGTTTCACTGACCACGTTTACTCTGTTTCAACATTCTCTGCATACCTTCACCCAACAGATTCAACAGCAACAATTTCACTGGCCCAGGCAATTTCTGCTTTGAGTTAAAAAAATAACTGTACCTTAATTAGGAGGAAGCTGCACTGCTATCAGTGGGCTGGAGGCCTGGGGAATATCAGGAGTAATTAACAGAGAATGCTCCAGAGGGTAGGCTAACACAAAGTCCATGGCATGGATATATTCTCAAAAGATAAGGAGTGAACATTTCCAAGGATCCAGGGATGATATTTAAAGTCTCTGTCGAGTGTGCAGAAGGATGGGGAGTTGCCTAATTTTTTAAAAATGGAAACAGTGATATATAGATAATTACAGGTCAGTTACCTTAATATCTGCAGTAGGGTAGAATTCAGGGCACAGAATTCATTTCCTCAATTGTTGAGCACTATGATTCACAGTGTGTCCATGTCCACTCAGATCGCCATGGATAAGACATAAAATTCGCCCACCCTATTCCATCTGAATGCTTTTAACTGCTGTGCCTGCAGCACCACTCACCTCTTCTCAATATTGCTGGTGAGCTCTGCCCACAGCAGGAGGTGAGAGTAGCACTGCTACAGACCAAATAGCACTGGCAGCCTGCTCTTTCTTAAAGGCAGTCTGGCTTTTTAAAGGGAAACTACAGAGGACATTTGCTTCAGTGGAAATTCTTGCAAACAGAATAGCAGGCAGACAGAAGAATCCAGACTGATGGATACAGCGTTGGAGTAGTAGTGGCAGAGATAGACATGAGGAGAGACACCATATTTCTGTGGGACACCAGGAGCCTCTCAGGGAGCACCTTCAGAAAAGAGTGGGAGGAACCAGTCAGAAGGTCACCTGCCAGAGTCTGGACTCAAGATTCACCAGGCTGATTCCGGGGATGGCAGGACTGATGTATGAGGAGAGATTGACTAAGTTAGGATTGTTTTCACTGGAGTTCAGATGAATGAGGGGGGAATCACATAGCGATTTATAAAATTCTAAACAGGACTCGACAGGGTAGATGCAGGGAGGATGTTCCGATGGTGGGGGAGTCCAGAAGCAAGGGTCACAATATGAGGATTCGAGGTAGACCATTTAGTACGGAGGTGAGGAGACATTTCTTCTCCCAAAGAGTGGTGAGCCTGTGAAATTCATTACCACAGGAAGTAGTTGATGCCAAAACATTGAATGTATTCAAGAGGCGGCTAGATATAGCACCTGGGGTGAATGGGATCAAAAGTTAAGGGAAGAAAGCAGGGTTAGGCTATTGATTTGGACGATCAGCCATGATTGCAATGAATGGCAAAGCAGGCTCAAAGAGCTAAATGGCCTCCTCCTGCTACTACCTTCTATGTTTCTATGTTCTCTACCTGGCACAAAAATGTTTATTACCTCACATGGGTGGTGAAGGCCGGTGAATGCATCTTCACATGATGTTTCCTATTAACTGCTCCACCAGTCCCTCACTGCAGAAATCCATACTCTTCAGTCATTTAGTTAGTTGCCAAGACTCAGTGATGAAATGATGAACACTGACACACTCATTACTTTTGGCACCTATTCATCAGGCTGTACCCACACTGTTGACCCTAGATGAGGTCTCTCACATCTCCACACTGTCATGGCATAACAGTGTGACTAAGTGGGAGTAAACCAATAGGGTTGTCATTAATACAGAAGCACAGCTTGCTACATTAGAGACACAGCCACAACATAAGTTTGTTCAGAGCGATATTCACCACCATATCTTAACAGTGCTCATTGATGATATGATGAACATGGTTAATACATATAGGCTGGCAATAGTGAATGAGAGAATTGGAATCTGATTGGTTCACAGCTCTGTTTGCTGTACATTTTTATTGATAGAAAGTCACAGAGGAGGCGTGGGAGCAGGAACTGTCACACATTCGACAGCATCGCAGCTCAATCTGCCATGTATGCTTCAGCTAATACCTGGAGGTAATTGTGGGGAACCATTGTTGGTTACCACCAGGAGTGCTGAGCCATGGTCTGGCCAGTACTATGAGTCTGTAGATATGTTACTGTTGGGGTTAGGGTTGGGCTGTTCTACCTGTTAATATAGTCCTATGGTACACCCCAGTTGGCTCCGCCTCCTGGGAGAGGTATAAAGGTCACTGCTCTGCCTGGTGACCCTTTAGTCTGGGATTGTATATTGTATATAGTAGCTCTGTTATTGTTGGCAATAAAAGCCTTTATTTCCCGGGTACATCCTGCCTCCCGTGTGATTTATCGCGCATCAATTTTATTGCCAACAAGTAAATTCTTTTTTTTTGAAAGAAAAACAAAAGAAAACATGGAGCAAATGCTTAAACCCGAACGGCTTATGTTGGACCCACGTGCGGCGGGAGCATCGAACACTTTCGACCACTGGTTGAAGTGTTTCCAAGATTACCTCGACGCCTCCACAGCGGTCACCGACGCCGCCGACAGACTCCGGGTCCTCCACGCGAGGGTAAGCGACGCTGTATACTTAGCGATCCGTGAGGCCCCCGACTACAAAGGGGCCCTCGAGCTTCTCAAAAAGCAATACAACAAACCGCCGAATGAGATCCATGCTCGACACCTTCTAGCCACTCGACGGCGGCAGCCCGGCGAAACGACGGAACAGTACGTGTGTGAACTTCAGCAGCTAGCCAGAGCCTGCAACTGCAAGTCAGTGTCGGCAGCCCAGTACATGAGCGACTTAGTTCGAGATGCGTTCGTGGCGGGAATCGGCTCGTCGTACATCCGCCTTCGGCTGTTGGAGCAAGGTAACCTCGATCTCACTAAAACCATAGAGTTAGCTGACGCTCTAGAAACAGCCTCCAAAAGTCTGGAGATGTACCCCGACGACCGCGTGGGGACATTGTGGCAGGGGCAGCCGCAGACTCCACTTTATTCAGCGGGACCGAAAAACTGCGCGATTGCGTTTCCAGCCTCGGACCTGACGATGGCAGCATCTCCAGGTGGCCCGTGGTGTTACTTCTGTGGGGGGGTGAAACACCCTCGGCAGCGATGTCCAGCTAAAGCGGTGTTGTGCTCCGCCTGCGGCAAGAAGGGACATTATTCCAAAGTATGCCGGACCAAACCTCCATCCAAAAACAGCAGTGCGGCGTGTGACTCCCCGGAGCCGGCCTCCTTGTCTTCTGCATCTTCAAGGTCTACTACCGCGTGCGATTCCAGGATGTCGCCATTCCGAACGACGGAGTCGCAAGACACGTGCGACCTGCAGGGGCCGCAGGTTTTGGCGCCATCGTCCACGTGCGACCTATGGGGGCAACCATTTTGGTTGGCACCGACCGCGAATGACCAGCAGGGGTCGTCATCAACCATCTCAGCTGCCTGCAGTTGCACCCATGAACCAACGGTGGCATCGATCATCCTGGACCAGGCCAAGCCTCACAGACTCGACAAGTCCATGATGAACATACAGGTAAACAGACGCCAGATTTATTGTTTGTTTGACAGCGGGAGCACGGAGAGCTTCATTCACCCTGACACCGTGAAGCGGTGTGGTCTCCAGATTCGGACTGTCAAGCAGACAATTTCGATGGCGTCAAGGTCCCGGTCTGTCACCGTGCTAGGGAGCTGCGTGGCCAATCTGACGGTGCAGGGCACGGTTTACGAGAACTTCAGGCTCCTTGTGTTACCGCACCTTTGCGCGCCGATACTCCTAGGACTAGATTTTATGGTCCACCTGAAGAGTGTAACCCTGCAGTACGATGGGCCACTCCCTCCGCTTTCAGTGGGAGACCCGCAGCCTCTAAATTGCCCAATGCGTTCCACATGTAGTCTCTCAATGCTCAGGATTACCACACCCTCCCTATTCCAGAATCTCGTGCCAGGCTGCAAGCCCATCGCAACAAAGAGCAGGCGTTACAGCACTGAGGATCGGATCTTCATTCGATCTGAAGTTCAGCGGCTCCTCAAGGAAGGGATCATCCAACCTAGCGCTAGTCCTTGGAGAGCGCAAGTCGTGGTGGTTAAGAATGGGAACAAACCCCGGATGGTCATAGACTATAGTCAGACCATTAACAGATACACGCAGCTGGATGCGTATCCCCTCCCGCGCATATCTGACATGGTCAACCAGATTGCGCAGTACCGGGTGTTCTCCACCATCGACTTAAAATCTGCTTATCACCAGCTCTCCATTCGCCCAGAGGACCGACAATACACGGCCTTTGAGGCGGATGGTCGCCTGTACCATTTTTTAAGGGTTCCTTTTGGTGTCACGAATGGGGTCTCGGTCTTCCAGAGTGCTATGGACCGAATGGTGGACCAGAACGGGCTGCGGGCTACCTTCCCGTACCTGGATAACATCACTATCTGCGGCCATGACCAGCAGGACCACGATGCCAACCTTCTTAGATTCTTACGCACTGCATCTCGCCTGAATCTGACCTACAACAGGGAGAAGTGTGTATTTCGCACGCGCCGCCTAGCTATCCTCGGATACGTGGTGGAAAACGGGGTCCTTGGCCCTGATCCAGATCGTCTGCGTCCCCTCCTCGAACTCCCCCTGCCCACTAGCATCAAAGCGGGTTAGGTTGATTGGCCAGGTTAAAAATTGCCCCTTAGAATCCTAAAATGCGTAGGTTAGAGGGATTAGCGGGTAAATATGTGGGGGTAGGGCTGGGTGGGATTGTGGTCGGTGCAGACTCGATGGGCCGAATGGCCTCCTTCTGCACTGTAGGGTTTCTATGATTTCTATGATTTCTAAAGCACTGAGAAGATGTTTAGGCTTCTTCTCATGCTATGCACAGTGGGTTCCCAATTACGGGGACAAAGCCCGTCCGCTCATCAAGTCTACCTCCTTTCCCCTAACAACAGAGGCTCGCTTAGCCTTTGCAAGAATAAAAGCCGACATCGCGAAAGCCACGATGCACGCTATCGATGAGTCCATTCCCTTCCAGGTGGAGAGTGATGCATCTGATTTCGATCTGGCCGCCACACTTAACCAGGCGGGCAGGCCCGTCGCCTTTTTCTCTCGCACCCTCCAAGGCCCTGAAATTCGACACTCTGCAGTGGAAAAGGAGGCCCAGGCCATTGTGGAGGCCGTTCGGCATTGGCGCCATTACTTGGCGGGAAAACGGTTCACTCTGCTCATGGACCAGCGGTCCGTGGCGTTCATGTTCAACAACACGTTACGGGGTAAGATCAAGAATGATAAAATTTTGAGGTGGAGAATCGAACTCTCCACGTACAATTATGATATCATGTACCGTCCAGGGAAGCTCAACGAGCCCTCGGACGCCCTGTCGCGTGGAACATGCGCTAGTGTGCAGGAGAATCGATTACAGGCTCTCCACAATGACCTCTGCCATCCGGGGGTCACTCGGCTCTTCCACTTCATAAAGGCCTGGAATCTACCCTACTCGGTGGAGGATGTCAGGTCCATAACCAGAAGCTGCCGGGTATGTGCGGAATGCAAACCGCACTTCTACCGACCTGACAGGGCACACCTCATTAAGGCCACTCGTCCCTTCGAAAGACTGAGTGTGGACTTTAAGGGCCCCCTTCCCTTGACAGATCGGAATGTGTACTTCCTCAATGTGATTGATGAGTACTCACGATTCCCTTTTGTCATTCCCTGTTCTGATATGACCACTGCCACGGTTATCAAGGCATTTCGTGATCTTTTCACCCTGTTCGGTTACCCCTGTTATATCCACAGCGATAGAGGCTCGTCGTTCATGAGCGACGACTTGAGGCAATACCTGCTCTCATATGGGATTGCCTCTAGTAGAACCACGAGCTACAACCCTAGGGGTAACGGACAGGTTGAACGAGAGAATGCTACAGTCTGGAAGGCTGTCTTACTGGCGTTGAGGTCTAAAGATCTTCCAGTCTCCCGTTGGCAAGAGGTACTCCCTGATGCGCTCCACTCCATACGCTCACTCCTGTGTACGGCAACCAACGCTACTCCTCATGAGAGAATGTTTTCATTCCCTAGGAAGTCTTCCTCTGGGACCTCATTACCGTCTTGGTTGACGTACTCAGGACCAGTCCTCCTGCGGCGGCATGTTAGGACCCGCAAGTCCGACCCTTTGGTTGAACAGGTCCATCTCCTCCACGCCAACCCTCAGTATGCCTACGTGGCATATCCTGACGGGTGAGAGGACACGGTCTCGATTCGGGATCTGGCGCCAGCAGGGGGCTTGGAAACCCCTGTCGCTCCCACACCCCAGTTAGGGACCCCCCAACCGTTATCTCCCCTCCTGACACGGCGCGGGCAGTATCGGGACTACTTAACCCTCTTACTCCCGTGTACAGCTTGCCTGAGTCCAGGAGATGGTTGCCACTTCAAGGCGTGCCCGAGTTCAGCGGATTGTCACCACCTCGTCGTCTACCGGCCCGTGAGGAACTGGAGGAGTCGCTGG